>NC_057808.1:324942756-325020677 GCF_018294505.1 Triticum aestivum | reverse complement strand
CGCCGCCCCTCGCCGCCGGCGTCCCTCCCCGCCGTCGCCTCGCCCGCCTCCGGCCGGCGCACCCCCGCCGGCCTCTCCTCTCCTCCCGCCGGCGAGTCCCACTGCCCGAGCTCGAGCTCGAAGAGAGCTGCTCGATCCAGATCCAATCGGTACCGTTGACTTTCTCGCCCCCTCTTATTTCTCCAAGTCCTAGAAAATCTTCAGCATGTGCTCCTGTTCCCGATGCTATAACTTCTTGCATGTAGCTCTGATTCGCGCGTGTAATATGTAAAATTGTTCGCCTCGTGATGCTCTACATTTTGTTCAATTGCACCATGTTCATTAGAGGTCATCTTGATGCCCAAATCTCTGTTGGAAGAGGGCTAGTTGCTGTTATTCTCTGGTTCTTATCAGAACTTGGAGATTTGTCATTTTTGTATCATTTATTCTCTGCATCTTTTGAGCATGAACTCTACATGTGTTTTGAAGTATGCCATGCCATCTTTCCAGTGGTGTAGTCCATGTATTTTTTTTTGACATCTGTGGTGACTAGCACAAGCATGCAAAGTAGGCCCCGTAATAATTCTGATTTCAGGGACTTAGTGATTTCTCCAAGTCCTTGTCTGCTGTAATTTTGTTGCCATGTAAATTTATGGGACCCCCTTGACAGTTCGCCTTGAATAAAACTCCTCCAGCAAGGCCCAACCTTGGTTTTACCATTTGCCGCCTAAGCCTTTTCCCCCGGGTTTTCGCGAGCCCGAGGGTCATCTTTATTTAAACCCCCGGTCCAGTGTTCCTCTGAGTGCTGGTCCAAACTAGAGCCACTTGCAGCGCCACCTTGGGGAAACTCGAGGATTGGTTTTAGCTGTACGTAGTGTTCATCCGATGTGCCCTGAGAACGAGATATGTGCAGCTCCTATCGGGATTTGTCGGCACATTCGGGCGGCTTTGCTGGTTTTGTTTTACCATTGTCGAAATGTCTTGTAAACCGGGATTCCGAGACTGATCGGGTCTTTCCGGGAGAAGGTTTATCCTTCGTTGACCGTGAGAGCTTATGATGGGCTAAGTTGGGACACCCCTGCAGGGTATTATCTTTCGAAAGCCGTGCCCGCGGTTATGAGGCAGATGGGAATTTGTTAATGTCCGGTTGTAGATAACTTGTCACTTGACCCATTTAAAATACATCCACTGCGTGCGTAGCCGTGATGGTCTCTTCTCGGCGGAGCCCGGGAAGTGAACACGGTCTGAGTTATGAATGACGTAAGTAGGTGTTCAGGATCACTTCTTGGTCATTGCTAGATGACGTCCGTTCCGTTGCTTCTCTTCTCGCTCTCATTTGCGCAAGTTAGCCACCATATATGCTTTTGCCGCTGCAGCTCCACCTCTTTGCACCATCTTTTCCTACAAGCTTAAATAGTCTTGATCTCGCGGGTGTGAGATTGCTGAGTCCTCGTGACTCACAGATTCTACCAAAACAGTTGCACGTGCCGACGATGCCAGTGCAGATGATGGCGTCGATCTCAAGTGGGAGTTCAACGAGGAACGTGGTCGTTACTATGTGTCTTTTCCTGATGATCAGTAGTGGAGCCCAGTTGGGACGATCGGGGATCTAGCATTTGGGGTTGTCTTATTTTCATCTGGATTTTGGCCGTAGCCGGCCTATATGCTTGTATTTTGGATGATGTATGAATAATATTTATGTATTGTGTGAAGTGGCGATTGTAAGCCAACTCTTTATCCCATTCTTGTTCATTACATGGGATTGTGTGAAGATGACCCTTCTTGCAACAAAACCACTATGCGGTTATGCCTCTAAGTCGTGCCTCGACACATGGGAGATATAGCCGCATCGTGGGCGTTACATAAGCGCTATGGAGAAACTGAAAGAGGGTTTCAACAAAGAGCGGGCAGATTGGGAGACTGAAAAAGCCGCTTTGATGAAAAGGGCTGAAAACGCAGAAGCCGCTCTTAAACCGGTGGTTGACGAGCTGACTGGTGTAAAGCGGCAAGTGCATGCTATGAACGCTGCTATGTTTGGTAAGCATCTTGTCTTTAATATTGTCAACATATCTTCCCATGCGTTGCCGGTTTACTGATGTTTGCAATGATGCAGGAACTCACATTGGTCATCTGGGCTCTGATGTTCAGAAGAAGCTGAAGGCTGCCTATACGCTGATAGAACAACTGTATAATGAATTATCTGCACCGCTTCTCACAATAAGCCACCCCAACGTTAATCAAAGATACCTTAGACAGGCTATCTATGCTGCCTGCCCGGGTAGAAGAGCTGAAGAGGTTTGCTGCAAGGGCTGGCGCTCTAACCGCGCTAACCTGGGCAAAAGCATGGGTGCCTGATCTTGACCCGACGGACGTGGCTAAAGGCTACCCAAGCTTGAAAGAAGACGGATTAGAATTTTGCACTGAAGATCTCTGCGCCATAAACCGGGAAGTACGTCCACTGGCTTGTCAACTTGCTGAAGAGGCTGATCTTTCACATTATCAGCCGAGTTATGATATCAATAACAAGCGGGTTGCTGCACCAGCTCCTGAGGCTCAAAACCTGATCCCTCCAATCCGTAAGCACACTTATGCCCCTGATATTGAACCATCCACCCTTATAAGCGACGAAGCTATGTTCCAAGCTTTAACTGGGATCGACTGGACAACTGTTGACTTCCAGCCGCTGGGTAGGGACGAAGAAGAAGAACCGGTGCAAGATGACCCGCAGCCGTCAGGTCAAGCTACTCAGTGATCATAACCCGGGGGCCGGTTTAATCTTCCATACTGCAATGTTTATTGAGAAACAATTATTCCTTTGGGCACTGAAACGCCTTGTAATAGGCTAGTTAAAACACTTGGTCTGTTATGCCTTCGTGCATATTTATCTGCAAATGATGCGTGTTAATCCGCCATGCTTGAGATATGATGTTCATAATCCATAGCTATTTATTCCAGTTGTCCCTGCAGATAAAAAGCTTAAAGCGCCCTGGCGGTTTACCACCGGGCGGGTCATGATACCCAACTATATATATGACCAAGATTTATAACCAAGGTTGTAAAAGATAACCAAGTATGGAAATATATGATACCTGCGACCTTTAGGCATAGTGTTGGCTGACCAACCTTGTAATGAAGGTAATAACCTTAATCCGGAGTAAAAGTATCTCCTGTTATATAATGCCGGTTTACAACAAAACCGTTCCGGGTTGTGATAAACACCGGCTTATTCCATACTGGTGACTATGAGTCAAAACCAGACCGGGCTGCTAGTCTCCGGATTATAACTTGGTCATGTACTGACAACTTGTAGTTGACAGCCCAACCGGGTTGATAAACACTGGTTTGAAAACATCACAAATCTTAGCAAAAGAAAAAGAAACTTAGCAAAAGGCAAATAAAACTGTTGTAGTCGAGGCTTTTCACGGGCTGCCAGCCCCAAATTTGATCAAGAGGTGTTGCTATGGTTCGGGTTCGACCAAGCCCCCAAGTGATGCTATGGCATTACGCCGATCAAAAGGCATTGCTATGGTTCGGGTTCGACCAAGCCCCCAAGTGATGTTGTGGCTTTACACCGATCAAGAGGCGTAGCCATGGTTCGGGTTCGACCATGCTCCCAAGTGATGCTGTGGCATTACGCCGATCAAGAGGCGTGGCTATGGTTCGGATACGACCAAGCCCCCAAGTGATGTTGTGGCATTGCGCCGATCAAGAGGCGTGGCTATGGTTCAGATACGACCAAGCCCCCAAGTGATGTTGTGGCATTGCGCCGATCAAGAGGTGTAGCTATGGTTCAGATACGACCAAGCCCCCAAGTGATGCTGTGTCATTGCGCTGAACAAGAGGTGTAGCTATGGTTCGGATACGACCAAGCCCCCAAGTGATCTGATATCAAGCTTTAAGAAGCTAAATCAAGGGGTAAACCGGACGCCGCTTTGTAAGCTCCATGTAACCACACGTGATCTAAGAAAACAACGGATACCCTGCTTTAGCTGAGGTTCCGGTTTATTATATTGATCATAATATATTCAACGTCATAATATGTACATAAGCAGAGCCTGTAGCTCAAGTATAGTAGGGCCGAAGATGAGCAATATTCCACGGCCGGTTGGTCTCCTCCTCCGATTTACGTCAAACTTTGTGCTCTCGAACATCGATTAGGTAGTATGACCCATTGTGCAGATCCTTACTGACCACAAAAGGTCCTTCCCAAGGGGGGGATAGCTTGTGCATATCTGTCTGATCCTGGATGAGTCGAAGCACCAAATCTCCTTCTTGAAAGGTTCTGGTTCTAACCCGGCGGCTATGATAACGACGCAGATCTTGCTGATAAATCGCCGAACGGGCTGCCGCCACATCACGCTCCTCATCTAACAGGTCAAGAGCTTCCTGCCGTGCCTTCTCATTATCCGCTTCAACATATGCCGCTACACGAGGCGAGTCATGACGGATCTCACTAGGAAGAACCGCTTCCGCTCCATAAACCATGAAGAACGGCGTGTAGCCTGTTGATCTGTTAGGTGTGGTATTGATGCTCCATAACACTGAAGGTAACTCCTCAACCCAACAACCCGGCGGCCGTTGCAAAGGAACCATAAGCCGGGGTTTGATGCCTCTCAAGATCTCTTGATTGGCCCTCTCCGCTTGACCATTGGACTGGGGGTGAGCCACTGATGACACGTCAAGCCGGATGTGCTCACGTTGACAGAACTCCTTCATGGCACCCTTTGACAGATTGGTACCATTGTTTGTTATAATGTTGTCTAGAAAACCAAACCGGAAGATCACCTTTTTGATGAATTGAACTGTCGTGGCTGCGTCACACTTACTAACTGGCTCTGCCTCCACCCACTTCGTGAACTTATCAACCGCCACCAAAAGGTGGGTCTTCTTGTCCTTGGACCTCTTGAAAGGCCCAACCATATCCAGCCCCCAAGTTGCAAACGGCCACGTGATTGGAATCATCCTCAATTCTTGAGCTGGTACATGAGCACGCCGTGAGAATTGCTGACAGCCATCACATCTTTTAACCAAGTCCTCGGCATCAGCATGAGCTGTCAACCAATAGAAACCATGACGAAACGCCTTGGCCACCAAAGATTTTGAAACGGGTGGTGTCCACAATCTCCTTCGTGGATCTCACGCAAAATTTCACGGCCTTCATCAGGAGATACACAGCGTTGAAACGCCCCTGTCACACTGCAATGATGTAACTCTCCATTGATAATAGTCATGGACTTGGACCGCCGGGTTATCTGCCTGGCCAAAGTTTCATCCTCTAGTAACTCGCCCCGGTTTATATATGCCAGATACGGAACCGTCCAATCCGGGATAACATGTAGAGCCGCCACCAACTGAGCCTCCGGATCAGGAACAGCCAAATCCTCTTCACCAGGGAGCTTGACGGACGGATTATGCAAAACATCCAGGAAGACATTAGGTGGAACCGGTTTACGTTGGGAACCCATGCGGCTTAAAGCGTCTGCCGCTTCATTCTTCCGCCGTTCCACATGATCCACCTGATAACCTTTGAAGTGACCTGCAACAATATCCACCTCACGACGATATGCTGCCATTAGTGGGTCCTTGGAATCCCAAGTGCCAGACACTTGTTGAGCCACCAGATCCGAGTCACCGAAGCATTTAACTCGGCTGAGATTCATCTCCTTAGCCATCCGAAGACCATGGAGTAAGGCCTCATATTCAGCTGCATTATTAGTGCAAGGGAACATTAAACGGAGAACATAACAAAACTTATCACCTCGTGGGGAAGTTAACACGACTCCAGCCCCCGAGCCCTCCAATTGCCTGGACCCATCAAAATGAATAGTCCAATAAGTGTGATCCGGCTTCTCTTCTGGTGCTTGTAGTTCTGTCCAATCATTGATGAAATTCAGAAGTGCCTGAGATTTGATCGCCGTTTGGGGTATGTATTTCAACCCGTGAGGCCCGAGCTCGATAGCCCACTTAGCAATCCGACCAGTTGCCTCCCTATTCTGGATTATATCCCCCAAAGGAGCAGAGCTGACCACCGTGATGGGATGACCTTAGAAATACTGCTTAAGCTTCCGGCTTGCCATGAAAACCCCATACACCAATTTTTGCCAATGCGGGTACCTCTGCTTGGATTCAATGAGTACCTCACTAATATAGTAAACCGGCCGCTGAACCGGATATTCCTTTCCTGCCTCCTTGCGCTCCACCACAATAGCCACACTAACAGCCCGAGCGTTAGCTGCCACATATAGCAACAATGGCTCTTTGTCAACCGGAGCAGCGAGAACCGGTGGATTAGCTAGCTGCCGCTTTAAGTCCTCAAATGCTTCATTAGCGGCGTCACTCCAGACGAAGTTATCCGTTTTCTTCAGCATCTGATACAAAGGGATGGCCTTCTCCCCGAGGCGACTGACAAAACGGCTCAACGCGGCAATCCGGCCTGCCAGGCGTTGAACATCATTGATACACTTCGGTTTAGCCAAGGAGGTGATGGCTTTGATCTTTTCCGGATTAGCTTCAATGCCCCTGTTAGACACCAAAAAGCCCAAGAGCTTCCCTGCAGGTACACCAAAGACACATTTGGCCGGATTAAGCATCATTTTATAAACCCGCAGGTTATCAAAGGTTTCCTTCAAGTCATCAATCAATGTCTCCTTCTTCCTTGATTTTACCACAATATCATCCACATAGGCATGAACATTGCGGCCGATCTGTTTATGAAGACAATTCTGTACACACCGTTGATAAGTTGCCTGTGCACTCTTAAGCCCAAAGGGCATGGACACATAGCAGAAGGCTCCAAAGGGAGTTATGAAGGCTGTCTTCTCCTGGTCCTTAACTGCCATTTTGATCTGATGATAACCAGAATATGCATCCAAAAAACTTAAACGCTCACAACCCGCCGTAGCATCAATAATTTGATCAATACGGGGGAGGGCAAAAGGATCTGCTGGACAAGCTTTGTTGAGATCTGTGTAGTCCACACACATACGCCAAGTGCCATTCTTCTTGAGGACCAGCACCGGATTAGCCAACCACTCAGGATGGAATACTTCAACGATAAATCCAGCCGCCAAGAGCCTGGCTACTTCTTCCCCAATAGCTTTGCGTCTTTCTTCATTGAACCGGCGGAGAAACTGCTTGACCGGTTTATACTTAGGATCAACATTGAGAGTGTGCTCAGCGAGTTCTCTCGGTACACCAGGCATGTCAGAAGGCTTCCATGCAAAGATGTCCCGATTCTCACGGATGAACTCGATGAGCGCGCTTTCCTATTTCGGATCCAAGTTAGCGCTGATGCTAAACTGCTTGGACGAATCACCAGGTACGAAGTCAACAAGTTTAGTCTCATCAGCCGATTTAAACTTCAGGGCCGGATCATGCTCCGTAGTTGGTTTCTTCAACGAAGTCATATCTGCCGGATCAACATTGTCCTTGTAAAACTTCAACTCTTCTGTTGCACAAACCGACTCAGCATAAGCCGCATCACCTTCTTCACACTCCAGAGCAATCTTGCGGCTCCCATGCACGGTTATAGTTCCCTTGTGACCCGGCATCTTGAGCTGCAGATAGACATAACAAGGCCGTGCCATGAACTTAGCATAAGCTGGCCGTCCAAATAGGGCATGATATGGGCTGCTGATTTTCACCACTTCAAAGGTCAAGGTTTCTGATCTTGAGTCATGCTCATCTCCAAAAGCCACCTCCAAAGCTATCTTACCAACAGGATATGCCGACTTACCAGGCACCACACCATGGAACACCGTATTGGACGGTTTAAGATTTTTATCTGTTAACCCCATGCGACGGAAAGTTTCATAATAAAGGATATTGATGCTACTCCCTCCATCCATGAGTACCTTAGTGAACTTATAGCCTCCCACCTGAGGTGCCACCACCAGAGCCAGATGACCCGGATTGTCAACCCGGGGTGGATGATCTTCTCTACTCCACACAATCGGCTGCTCGGACCAGCGCAAATAACGGGGCACGGCCGGTTCAACGGCATTCACTACCCTTTTATGAAGCTTCTGATCGCGCTTGTCCAAGCTAGTGGTGAAGACATGATACTGTCCGCTGTTCAACTGCTTTGGGTTGCTCTGGTAACCTGACTGCTGCTGCTGCTGATTGCCCTGATGATTATAGCCACTTTGATTACCCTGATTACTTTGATTGTTATGTCCACCCTGATTGCCATGGAATCCTGAACCGGAATTTCCTCCGCCTGAACCGCCTCCTGATCCATGATCATACCGGAAAGAGTCAGAATTTTTGAACTCTTGCATGATGTAACAATCTTTCCAGAGGTGTGTGGATGGTTCCTCCTTCGTCCCATGCTTTGGACAGGGCTGGTTTAACAGATACGACAAACGGTCCGGGTTAGGATTTGGCATTCCATTGCGCCGGGGCGGTTTACCCTTACGCCGCTGGCCCTTGTCATGTGTATTAGTGTTAGCCACAAAGTCTAAACCGTGGTCCGCTTTACGCTTGCCGCCGTTTCCATGACCCGCCGGGTTGTGGTGCTGCCCCTTGGCGTTGCCGCTCTTCTTTCCCTTCCCTGTCTTATCATCGTCAGACTCGGGATCCTTGGTACTATCAGAGTCGGCATACTTCACTAGTGCAGCCATGAGGGTTCCCATGTCATTACAATGACGTTTAAGCCGTCCCAACTTCAACTTCAATGGTTCAAACCGGCAATTGCCTTCCAATGTTAAAACTGCGGTGTCAGCGTTGATGCGGTCTGATGAATGCAAAATCTCCGAAACCCGGCGCACCCAATGGGTTGTTGACTCTCCTTCCTCCTGGACACAGGCAGCTAGGTCCACAATTGACATGGGCTGCTTGCATGTATCCTTGAAATTCTGAATAAACCGGGCTCTCAACTCGGCCCATGACCTGATAGAATTAGCCGGTAAGCTCTTTAGCCAAGTGCGGGCCGTTCCTTCTAGCATCATGGTGAAGTACTTTGCACATGCCGCATCATCCACGTCCAGCATCTCCATGGCCATCTCATAGATTTTGACCCATGTCTCAGGGGATAAATCGGCGGTGTAATTCGGCACCTTGCGCGGGCCCTTGAAATCTTTGGGCAGGCGCACATTGCGCAACGCCGGGACAAGACATGGCACTCCCAAGGAACTAGAGGTAACTCCTGGTTCCACCGATGTGGTTGGACGAACCGGAGTAAGCTGACGGGCCTCGTGCTGCGCCGCTAACTCGGCCTCTCTGCGTGCCCGAGCCCGGTCCACCACATCCTGAGCATCACCGGCACCACCCGCCGGGTTATGGCCATGGGGCAGATCACGGTTCCGCGCATTGCTTGATACTGCCGGTTCATCCATACGCCTGCTGTAACTCCGGCTTGGACGGGGAGTGGAATGAACCCGATCGCGACTATATGAATAAGCCTCCTGTTGAATCAAGGCTGTCTGAAGAAGCTCCTTAACCCGACGCGTCTCGACCGCTGCTGGAGAATCGCCTTCGATCGGGATGGCCGCCAGCCGTGAAGCGGCAGCGACAATGTTGTCCATTGGGTTAGAATAATGACCCGGTGGTGTGGGGACATGAGGTACCACAACGTTGTTCTGACGAGGCGGATCCACCAAACGTGGCTGAACCGGCGCCCCTGCTCCGGGTGCCTCTGCCCGGTTTACCACCGGCGGATTACTGGTTCCTGCTCCTGGGGTGTTAAAGAGATTTCTAGCGTCATAAACCGGCGGCAGGCGAGATCGGTGCCTCCTCTTCAGGACTTCGTTCGACGCACTCTGATCCAGCATAATCCGGTAAGCTTGTGCATCCAAAGCGGCCCGCTCCGCGGCTATCCTGGTATCCTCAGCTGCTAAGTCGGCTTTTGCCTGGGTGATCTGATCTTTCACTTTCGCGATTTCCGCATTGTGTGTATCCTGATCCGCCGGGTTAACCTCCGCCATCAGCGTTGCCAACATATCAAACAAATCAGATAGAACCTGAGCCGGCGGTCGCACAGGGCCTCCTGCCCCAGCCGCTGCCGCCGCTGCTGATCCGGAAATCATCGCCGCTGCGGTCGAAGAGTGGAGCGCTGGTTGCGTGCCGGCCATGAAGATCGCCACCCGGCTTGGCAGATCAGAGGGGTCCGGAATACTGTCGCCATCGGAACAGCCCCCAATCCGGCCATCTTGTAACTGATATAACGACTCGGTCTCTCCAGTCGATGACTCGTCGCCGGAATAAACGACGGTCTCACCACCAGATTCCGATCTATCCTCAGATTCCCCTCCATGGATAACTCCCACGAAGGCACGCTTCATGACAGGCTTGACCCGGGCAGATCTCGCACGCTGAGCCGTTTCGACGAGGTCGGTGCAGATGTCCGGCTCAGGGCCCGGTTCGCCGATCTTGCCAATGAAAACGTGTATGCTACCAAAGGGGACCCGGTACCCGTACTCGATTGAGCCGGCCTCGGGGCCCCAGCCTGCATCGTCGATGTAGAGCTTGCCACGACGACTCTTGATCATCCGGCCCACAGCGTAACCCTTGAGTCCTTCGAAGCTGCCCTCCAAGAACTTGAAACCATCGTGCGATAGCCCCACGGTGGGAGCCAACTGTCGTGGTTTTGTCATGACAGATGTCCTAGAGAAAGGACTTAGTCGTGGAGCCATCGCTACGGGTTAGCTTGAAGGGGTTAAAGCGGACAAGGGACGCAAGAGAGTTTTATACTAGTTCGGCCCCTTCGATGAAGGTAAAAGCCTACGTCTAGTTGTGATGGAATTGATGGGGTTTCGATGACCAGGGAGCGAATACGCTTTGCCTGGGTCTCGAGTTGTTGTCTGTTGTCCCTGAACCGCCGCCGGGTCGTCCCCTTATATACATGGGTTGATGTCCGTCGGTTTACAGACTCTGAGGCCTGCCCATAATCATGTCCGGCTCGGTCTCTGCCACGCATATCTTACCACACAAGTTTACATCTCAATACCGGTTTGTGTCTACATGCCTTAAACCGGCTTTGGGCCCTGGGCCTTCATGAAGCGTCACCGTCTGTCTTCATGGGCTTCAGATACAGATGAACTACTTATGAAGTTAACCCGGTCTCTCCTGGCCGGTTTACGCCCAGTGGTAATATCCCCAACAATTCTGCAATGTGATGTCCAATTGTCGTGGGTAGAATTTTGTATTGTTCTGCATGTGAGGAATAAATCGTATTTGGCTGCACTTAATACATGAGAAACATATACAAGTGCTATATTTCCTAATTCTTAATTATGCTTGGCTTGGATAAATGGGTTTTCTGTGTGACTTGAATTAATCTGATGAATCTGCAATGTGCTTATTTTCATCAACATATTTTACTGATAGCATGCGAACCCTTACTTAACCTGATGATTAACTACCTTATATGTGTTGCAGGGAAACAATGGGAAGCACATGTAGGTCCTGCTGTCGAATATTTTGGTTTTTAACAATATTTTAGTTTTTAACAATTTGGTCTTGCACATGTAGGTCCTGCTGTCCGAGGTTTTGACCCACTGTTTGACCCTTATTGCATATGGGGAAATGAGTTGTCCATGAATATCAATCAAATCAAGAAACTTAGAAAGATTGTTAGGATAAAGAAATTAGCGACAAAAAACAACAAGATCTTTTTCTGCACAATGATGAAGACATCAGTTCACTACAAGATGGTACTAACTATTATACCTTGCCTTTTTTCTTATTACTTTGCCCCATTTCCAATATAGAGAAGATATTTATGCACATCCTTGTTTTCAGGCCTTTCCAAAGCATTTCACTGATGATTACCTCTCAAACCACCTCTATGGTCAGGAGGCAAGGAAGGTTTTCATACAACACCCACGGTTCAATATTGAAGTGTTCCTGAAGAGGACGAAGGACGGACGGTCAATCATCCACAGGCACTGCCTAAAGTTGCAAAGACCTTCAACATGAATGAAGGCTCAATATTCGCCTTCCACTTCAGCAGTTTTCCAGATGAGATGCATCTGTCTATATACCATCTATGATGCTAATTTCAAAAGGTTCTACATGTTGCATGTGGAATATGGTGCTGGTGCAGTTGTGTAATGGGGTAGTTGAGTGCTAAATCTATATCATGTTGTACTCTGATGTATTTCAATTATGAAATTCTGCTTCCTTAATATGGTAATGAAATATATTGTGTGTTTAATATGAATGTCAATTAGATTAATAAATGAATTATTAATAATAGGGCAATTAGCCTGCTAATGGCGAATTAGCCTGCTAATTGGGTTTTGATATTGCAAACGGTTATTGAAAAAATACCGTGGGCGATGACTTCAGACAACGCACACATTTTCTAGGAATAAACCGTGGTGGATTAATGAACAATCACACACGACTTTCTGTTGAAAACTGTTTGCGTTAGGCCACCTTGCGCAAATGTTTACCATATAAAAACTGTGTGTGATGGACAGCCTTTGTCACACAGTTTCTTCTACGGACCGTGTGTGATACATTCAATAACGCAAACGATTTAACGGGAAAAATTGTGTGTGATGTACTTGTGAACGGATACGTTTTCCTTGGAGCGACTGTGTGGGATGTACATACGAACGGAAATGTTTAGCGGAGACTGACTGTGTGGGATGTACTTGTGACCGGAAATAATTTCGCCTGTATAATTGTATTTTTTAGCTCTACTGTACGTATTTCCGTATTTGAGCGCTCGCCGGTCGCACACGACCTCATTTTGCCGAGCGTGTGTGCCAGGAGGGCATATCCCCGATGGTTTCTGGGTCGTGTGGGAAGGAGCCCCCTATCGCCCACACTCACTTGGCGACGGTTCCAAATGCCATCACGGAAAGGGGTTAAAAACAGTTTCTTTAGGACCGACGCGTACCAGTGCATTCAAAGCCACATCATCAAATTTCAACCCTTTCTGACTTCATTTGATATTTTTCATGCATTTGCTGATTTTTAAGCTAAATGACCCTGAAATTCAAAAGCACTTCAAAAGAACTCTGAAAAGGTTGAAAGTTGGCATGGTATCATCATTTCACCCACATAGCATGTGCTAAAAAGTTGAGAGGGTTACGGCAAAAATTGGATGCACTTCATGTACAAAATGAACAATCTCTTTCGAAGTATCAGGGTTTCGGACGAAAACTCATCTGTTACAAAGGGATTTCATTTTTTGAACTTATTTGAACTCTAGACTTTTTATGTGTTCAAAATGCACCATTCAAAGCCACATCATCAATTTTCAACCCTTTCTGACTTCATTTGGTATTTTTCATGCATTTACTGATTTTTTTAAGCTAAATGATCCTGAAATTCAGAAGCACTTCAAAAGAACTCTGAAAAGGTTGAAAGTTGGCATGGTATCATCATTTCACCCACATAGCATGTGCTAAAAAGTTGAGAGGGTTACAGTAAAAAATGGATGCACTTCATGTACAAAATGGATAATCTCTTTCGAAGTATCAGGGTTTCGGACGAAAACTCATCTGTTACAAAGGGATTTCATTTGTTTGAACTTATTTGAACTCCAAACTTTTCGTGTGTTCAAAATGCACCATTCAAAGCCACATCATCAATTTTCAACCCTTTCCGACTTCATTTGGTATTTTTCATGCATTTACTGATTTTTTTGAGCTAAATGACCCTGAAATTGAAAAGCACTACAAATGAACTCTGAAAAGGTTGAAAGTTGGTAATGTATCATCATTTCACCCACATAGCATGTGCTAAAAAGTTGAGAGGGTTACGGAAAAAACTAGATGCACTTCATGTACAAAACAGACAATCTCTTTCGAAGTATGAGGGTTCATACGAAAACTCATCTGTTACAAAAGGCATTTCACTTCTTCACATGTAACTCTAGTGATATTATAGATCAAAGGCATCATCATAATAGTTGTGGAGAGAAATCCTTCACTTTTTCTTCGCTTGTGTCCTTTGCTTATTGCGCCGTAACCATGGATAATCTTCATCGTTTAACAGGGTGCTTGGGTCAGCCTTGACTTTTAAGGGAGGAATTTCATGAAACTTTTCATAATCTTCAGACATGTCTGTCCTGTCCTCCACTCCCACGATGTCTCTTTTTCATGAAAGAACTATGTGGCGCTTTGGCTCATCGTATAATGTATTCGCTTCCTTATCTTTTCTTTTTCTTGGTTTGATAGACATTTCCTTCACATAGAAAACCTGCGCCACATCATTGGCTAGGACGAATGGTTCGTCAGTGTACCCAAGATTGTTCAAATCCACTGTTGTCATTCCGTACTGTGGGTCTACCTGTACCCCGCCTCCTGACAAATTGAACCATTTGCACTAAAACAAAGGGACCTTAAAATCATGTCCATAGTCAAGTTCCCATATGTCCACTATGTAAGCATAATATGTCTCCTTAACCCTCTTGGTTGCTGCATCAAAGCGGACACCACTGTTTTGGTTGGTGCCCTTTTGATCTTGGGCGATCGTGTAAAATGTATTCCCATTTATCTCGTACCCTTTGTAAGTCAATACAGTCGAGGATGGTCCCCTGGCCAACGAGTACAGCTCATCAGAAATAGTGTTTTCACCCATGAGACGTGTTTGCAACCAACTGTCGAAAGTCCTGATGTGTTCACATGTAATACAGTCGTCACACTGCTCCGGGTGTTTGGAGCGCAGAATATTCTTGTGTTCATTGACATACGGGGTCACCAAGGTAGAATTTTGTAGAACTGTGTAGTGTGCTTGAGACCAAGAATGTCCGTCCCTACATATTATTGAGTCTGCTCCTAGCGTGCCTTTTCCAGTCAGTCTCCCCTCATACCGCGATTGAGGGAGACCAATCTTCTTAAGGTCAGGAATGAAGTCAACACAAAACCAAGTGACCTCCTCTGTTTAATGGCCCGTGGAGATGCTTCCTTCTAGCCTAGCACGGTTACGAACATATTTCTTTAAGACTCCCATGAACCTCTCAAAGGGGATCATATTGTGTAGAAATACAGTGCCTGGAATGGCAATCTCGTGGACTAGATGAACTGGGACGTGCGTCATGATATTGAAGAAGGATGGTGGAAACACCAACTCGAAACTGACAAGACATTGCGCCAAATCACTCCTTAACCTTGGTACAATTTCTGGATCGATCACCTTCTGAGAGATTGCATTGAGGAATGCACATAGCTTCACAATGGCTAGTCGAACGTTTTCTGGTAGATGCCCCCTCAATGCAACCGGAAGCAGTTGCGTCATAATCATGTGGCAGTCATGAGACTTTAGGTTCTAGAACTTTTTCTCTGCCATATTTATTATTCCCTTTATATTGGATGAGAAGCCAGGCGGGACCTTCATACTGAGCAGGCATTCAACGAAGATTTCCTTCTATTCTTTGGTAAGAGCGTAGCTGGCAGGACCTTCATACTGCTTTGGAGGCATGCCGTCTTTTTCGTGCACACGCTGCTGGTCCTCCCGTGCCCCCGGTGTATCTTTTGTCTTCCCATACACGCCCAAGAATCCTAGCTGGTTCAGGCAAAGATTCTTCATCGCGTGCATCGCATCAAATTGGCATGCTCTTTGTTTCTGAACAGACGTTTCAACCGTGGTATTATAGGAGCATACCACATCACCTTGGCAGGAAGCCTCTTCCTGGGCCGCTCGCCCTCAACATCACCAGGGTCATCTCGTCTGATCTTATAGCGCAATGCACCGCATACCGGGCATGCGTTCAAATCCTCGTACGCACCGCGGTAGAGGATGCATTCATTAGGGCATGCATGTATCTTCTGCACCTCCAATCCTAGAGGCCGTAGAACCTTCTTTGCTTCGTACGTACTGTCGGGCAATTCGTTATCCTTTGGAAGCTTCTTCTTCAATATTTTCAGTAACTTCTCAAATCCGTTGTCAGATACACCATTGTCTGCCTCCCACTGCAGCAATTCCAGTGTGGTACCGAGCTTTGTGTTGCCATCTTCGCAATTTGGGTACAATCCTTTTTTGTGATCCTCTAACATGCGATCAAACTTCAACTTCTTCTTTTCACTTTCGCATTGTCTCTTTGCATCAACAATGACTCGGCGAAGATCATCATCGGGCACATCGTCTGGTTCCTCTTGATCGTCAGCTTCCCCCCATTGCAGCATCACCGTATTCAGGGGGCACATAATTTTCATCATCCTCTTCTTCTTCGTTGTCTTCTGTCATAACCCCTCTTTCTCCGTGCTTGGTCCAAACAATATAGTGTGGCATGAAACCCTTCATAAGCAGGTGAGTGTGAAGGATTTTCCGGTCAGAGTCAGCCTTCGTATTCCCACATATAGGGCATGGACAACACATAAAACCATTCTGCTTGTTTGCCTCAGCCACTTCGAGAAAATTATGCACGCCCTTAATGTACTCGGAGGTGCGTCTATCATCGTACATCCATTGCCGGTTCATCTGCGTGCATTATATATAATTAAATGTGTCAAAAACCATTACAGAACATCATGAATACAGAAGTGACCAAATTAATAGAAGTTCATCATCACATTAAAACCAAAGTACAGTAGTGATCAAATGTTATTACTAAAAAATAAATACATAAAGTTCATACATATATAGTTTTCATTAACAACATATATATAGCTCTCTAGAGCATCTAATTAAACCATGCAATGAAACTATGTAAAATATTTCAATGCAACAACAAATGCGATCATAATCGCAACTAAGGTAATAATTGATCCAACGGCATAATGATACCAAGCCTCGGTATGAATGGCATATTTTTTAATCTTTTTAATCTTCAAGCGCATTGCATCGATCTTGATCTTATGATCATCGACGACATCCGCAACATGCAACTCCAATCTCATATTCTCCTCCTCAATTCTTTTCAATTTTTTCTTCAGGTAATTGTTTTCTTCTTCAACTAAATTTAACATCTCGACAATAGGGTCGGTTGGAATTTCCGGTTCACATACCTCCTAGATAAAAACATCTATGTCACGTTGGTCGACATAATTGTCATAAACACTAAATTAACCAAATAGTTATAAAATATAATATATACCACATCCGAATCACAGACAGGACAAGGGCCAACGGAGGTGGATACCAAAACCATCGCACTATATAATAAGAAACAATAATAAAAGTAAGAAAATTATACAAGTATCTATCTAAATCATACAAGTAATAACTTTTTTCTTTTAGAAAGAAGATAAGAACAAGAAGCTCACCACGGTGGTGCCGGCGACGAGATCGGCGTGGGCGATCAACGACGGTGAGGACGGGGACGGGACAGGACGGACCGCCAAACCTAGACAAATCTTGAGGAAAATGGAGTTTGGACAAGGAGCTTCAAGAGGAGAAAGCTTAAGTGTGGCTCGGGCATTTCATCGAACACCTCATGTGCATAGGAGGTGAGCTAGAGCACCACAAAGCTCTCCCCCGCTAGCCAAAAAAATAGAGCAGTGCACTGCTCTGCTCGTGGGCAGGGAGTATATATAGGCCTCTTTTTAGTCCCGGATTGTGGCTAGAACCGGGACTAAAGGACCCCATTTGGTCCCGGTTCCAGCCACCAACCCGGACTAAAGGTTGTGGGCCAAGAGCGAGGCCTATTGGTCCCGGTTCGTGTCTGGAACCGGGACCAAAGGGGCCAGATGAACCGGGACCAATGGCCCCCGAGGCCCGGCTGGCGCCCCTGGCCTTACGAACCGGGACTGATGCACCCATTAGTCCCGGTTCGTAGGGAATCAGGATTAATGCCCTTTTCAGGCCTGGACCAAATCTCTGTTTTCTACTAGCGTATCTGCGGACAGATGCGGGAGAAAATTTACGGGTTGCCGTTGAAGATGCCCTAATCACCTAGCTTCACGTACGGGGCATGCATACAGCTGGCTTAGTTGAGATCTGCCCCATGCCCAAGCAGATACGTCACGACCTCCCAAGCTAATCAGCCTTAATTTGTCGTGCTACTACGAGTCAGGCTGATTAACATATGCACTATTGTCAACTCTATGCGGTCCGATCAAGAAACGGTTTAGCATGCAAAGCACTTGGAAGGGCTTAAGTATGAATTGCAACTCCCATGTACTTGGGGCCTTGGCGTCCATACGTCTTGAGATCTACCCCACATGCACGTTACTTTGCTAGCTTTGCTTGGAACTATGAGAAGTCGGTCCTCTTTTCGCTTAGAGAAGTGCCGAAGTACCAAACTGGATTCCATTGTTGCAGAGGGTGGCTTGTCGTCTAGCAAGCTGAAGTACTTCAAAGTCTGTTCGTTCCATAATATAGCGCGTATAAATTTTCAAAAAAAATCAAACTTTAAATGTTTTGATCATGTTTATAGAGAAAAAACTATTTATATCTATAGTATCAAATATATAAAATATGACTACGTCTTATACACTGCATTATGGAACGGAGTAAGTATTGTCCTCGTCGAAGCAATAGAGGTAGAATACGTACGTCGCTAGTAGTACAAAATATATGATTGAACTCATGATTGCGATCTCAAGAACAAAAATATCCATCTGGCTCGGTGTCCAATTTTGGCTACCTCCACTAATCAGGCAGAAATGGACACCTGTTAGTATGAGATTCCATTGCACGTGAGACCGTGAGAAAGAAAGACTAATATTATTCACTCTGCCATTACATCCCCGCGGTCCCCGCCTATAAATAGGAGCCTCGTCTCCATTCTCATGTCAAGCAGCCACCCACTCCCACCACCCATCAAACAAGCTAGCTTGCTCTTGATCGACCGAGATTCATAAGCAAGCAATGGCTTCCAGCAGCGCCGCGCTTAAGATGGCCACCATGTGCATGCTGGCCCTGTTCGCCAGGCAGGTGCTGATGGCCGCTCCGGCGTCGGCCGCGGTGCCCGCGCCCATCTGCGTCCCCGGCAACTGCCCCATCTGCGTCGAGGGCGCCTGCCGCTTCTGCGTTCCCGGCTGCTCCCAGTGCGTGATCTGCGTCCAGCTCTGCATCTGCGACTGCAACCTGGAGACCTTCCAGTGCAACGGGGTCTGCTACAACAACTGCATGCTGAGGACGCCGCTGCACTAGGACGACGCAAGTACGCGATGAGCGTGCATGCTTGTGGCTGTGAGGGCGTGACCAGCCGGCGGGCGTGCAAGCGTGCGTTCCGTCGATTCGTATGATTTGATATTCCACGTACCTGTTGTTCTTTTCCGTTCTTGTCATCGTGGTTGCTTTTCGTTCCGCTTCTGAAGCGGCTGGCTTCGAATAAGGGATCGATCGATCCCGGCCATGCATACTTCTATCTCTCATGGTGTTGTCATTACGTCGTCAAACAGTTACAATACTATGTATGTATGTGTAGTAACCCTTTGGGTTATCATGCATGCCAATTGGTGTACGGTTATCGGTGATTTTGTTATTATGTACTTTCTTCGTGCAAAAGATGTGGCAGGTACAACATATATATTTTCCTTTGGATGTACAAAACACGATATATACTTCTCACGGCGCAAAATACAGGAAAAAGGATTTTCATTCAAAATCAGCTATAGCGGGCTAAAGCGAGATATAGCGGACTATTTATGAAGACAACAATTTAGCGGTGCCCTGCTGAAAAGGCTATAGGAGAGCTATAGCCGGCTATTTAAAACTATGATTTTTAACCATTGCAAATCAGACCTTTTTTATGATAACTTATGTTCTTGACTGCGAGCATGGCAAATTCTTTCAGCAGACATGGCAATGATTTACCATGTTTGCTGAAGGAACCTGCGTTGCTCCCAACAACGTAAGTTGCCATAAAAAATGTCAGATTTGCCGCCATGGTTAAGAATCCGTTGTCAGATTTTTGACATAACTGAGAAAATTGTACTCCTATATGCTTGGTTCTGAAATCATTTATTGTACTAGAGTGACTAGTTCTGATCGACTTAAAAATATTTACCTGTTGGTTGACTTTCATAACCGTCCATGATGTTTTCATCCCTTATATTATATATGAAGGAAATATGCCCTAGAGGCAATAATAAAACTGTTATTTATATTTCCTTATATCATGATAAATGTTTATTATTCATGCTAGAATTGTATTAACCGGAAACTTAATACATGTGTGAATACATAGACAAACAGAGTGTCACTAGTATGCCTCTACTTGACTAGCTCGTTGAATCAAAGATGGTTAAGTTTCCTAGCCATAAACATGAGTTGTCATTTGATTAACGGGATCACATCATTAGAGAATGATGTGATTGACTTGACCCATTCCGTTAGCTTAGCACGTGATCGTTTAGTTTACTGCTATTGATTTCTTCATGACTTATACATGTTCCTATGACTATGAGATTATGCAACTCCCGATTACCGGAGGAACACTTTGTGTGCTACCAAATGTCACAACGTAACTGGGTGATTATAAAGGTGCTCTACAGGTGTCTCCAATGGTAATTGTTGAGTTGACATAGATCGAGATTAGGATTTGTCACTCCGATTGTCGGAGAGGTATCTCTGGGCCCTCTCGGTAATGCACATCACTATAAGCCTTACAAGCAATGTGACTAATGAGTTAGTTGCGGGATGATCCATTACGAAACGAGTAAAGAGACTTGCCGGTAATGAGATTGAACTAGGTATTGAGATACCGACGATCGAATCTCGCGCAAGTAACATATCGATGACAAAGGGAACACCGTATGTTGTTATGTGGTTTGACCGATAAAGATATTAGTAGAATATGTAGGAGCCAATATGGGCATCCAGGTTCCGCTATTGGTTATTGACCAGAGAAGTGTCTCGGTCATGTCTACATAGTTCTCGAACCCGTAGGGTCCGCGCGCTTAACGTTCGTTGACGAGATAGTATTATATGAGTTGTGTATGTTGGTGACCGAATGTTGTTCGGAGTTCCGGATAAGATCACGGACATGACGAGGAACTCCGGAATGGTCCAGAGATAAAAATTGATATAAGGGATAATAGTGTTTGGTCTCCGAAAGGGTTCCGGAAGGGGTTCCGGATGTTCACCGAAATGTTTGGGTACGAGAACACTTTATTTGGGCCAAAGGGGAAAGCCCACAAGGTTTTTGGAAAGCGCAAAAGGAAGTTTTGCGGAGTCCAGGGGCCAGACGTCAGGGTCCCTGGCGTCTGGCCCTGGAGTCCGAGAAGGACTCTTGCCTTTCGGGTGAAACCGACTTTGTGGAGGCTTTTACTCCAAGTTTCGACCCCAAGGCTCAACATATAAATAGAGGGGTAGGGCTAGCACCCAAGACACATCAAGAAACACCAAGCCGTGTGCCGGCAACCCCGTCCCCTCTAGTTTATCCTCCGTCATAGTTTTCGTAGTGCTTAGGCGAAGCCCTGCGGAAATTGTTCTTCATCAACACCGTCACCACGCCGTCGTGCTGCCAGAACTCATCTACTATTTCGCCCCTCTTGCTGGATCAAGAAGGCAAGGACGTCATCGAGCTGAACGTGTGCTGAATGCGGAGGTGCCGTACGTTCGGTACTTGATCGGGACGGATCGTGAAGGTGTACGACTACATCAACCGCATTGATAAACGCTTCCGCTTACGGTCTACGAGGGTACGTAGACAACACTCTCCCCTCTCGTTGCTATGCATCACCATGATCTTGCGTGTACGTAGGAATTTTTTTGAAATTACTACGTTCCCCAACAATATATACAAATCCCAATGATAATATTAGATGGCTCTTATTGACTGACAAATGAGTCACTTAAACTCTAAAAAACACAATCTCTTATACAAATATATCCAGTATTAATAATTAGGGAAAATAACATACATTATGCTATAGGAATAGGAGAAAAAAGAAGAGATCATAATTGCTCTTCAGCCAAAAATCCTGCACACGCTTGAAACGCCTCCAAAAGGCTTAAATAACGCACAAGAAACTAACATCGCTTGTTAGATACCCACTAGCTCTCCCTCTTTTTTTTGAAATAAACATCGATTTTATTGATTAGAAATAACGGTTACATCGTCAATAAGAAAAGATACAATATCATCCATAGGCTCCTCAAACCAATCCCTTATCACAGAGCTTCTCTATTACAATGCTCAAATCTAGTAATGAGAAAATCACATGCCATGAAACCGCAATCATCGAACACTGCCGCCGCCGCTCCTGCTGATTGTCCTCCATTCTTCATCGTGTCAATGGTCAAAGTTGACAATAAGTCGATTGCAACCTGCCTTCTATGCAAGGCATAAGCCAAACCTTAGGGCCAACGTTTCTCCTGTTAATACATCAGCACACAAATCCATCCTTCAATTTCCACCACAAATGAACCTTCCTTTGTCGTTTTTGAGGACAAACCCTGTTGTGCCTCTAAGTTGATCATGATCAAAAGAAGCATCAACATTCAGTTTAACAATACCCATAGGAGGTCTGCTTCACCCCCCCCCCCTCCCCTGTTTTACTAATTGCCTTACGGGATTAGGCATTAACCTAGTTCGCCGTCCTAGCACAAGCCCCCATCAAAGTTTGAAGTGCATCTTGGATCTTTCCACTAGTAGAAAAAGGGTCAAATGTGAAGCAGATTAGTGCCGGTTTGATTTTGAGCCGGCACTAATGTGTCCATTAGTGCCGGTTCCAACGGCTAGGCGGGCGGAGATCATTAGTACCGGTTCGTGAACAACCTTTTGTACCGGTTCATGTCACGAACCGGTACTAATGATGTTGCGTCAGGCTGTGGTCAGGCTGGGGCCCCACGGGCACCTTTAGTACCAGTTCATGCCATGAACCGGTACTATAGTTTCTTAGTAAGCTGTTTTTTAGTCCCACCTCGCGAACAGAGAGGCACTAGGAGCGGTTTATAAGCCCTGAGTGCAGAGACGATGAAGGAGAGGCGCAAAGCTCATCTGCACGTTGCTTAGCTTTAAGCCTTGAGGAATAGTGTAGACTGCACGGAGCTATGTGCAGTGCAGTTTGCACTATTCCGAAAGTCTTGAAGCTAATTAACGAGCATTGTGCCTCTATTTTATCTTTAATAACTTATTACAACTCCGGACTTCTTGTGTTACGACAAAAACTGGACGCACTTCGTGTACAAACTAGACAATCTCTTTCGAAGTATCAGGGTTTCTGACGAGAACTCATCTGTTACATGGGCACTTCATTTTTTTAAACTTATTACAACTCCAGACTTTTTTGCGTTCCGTACAAACCATTCAAAGCGACGTCATCAATTTTCAAAACTTTCTGACATCATTTTCTATTTTTTAGTCATTTACCGATTTGTTTAGAGAGCTAAATGACCGTGAAATTGAAAATCACTACAAAATGAACTCTGAAAATGTCGAAACTTGGCATAGTATCATCATTTCACCCACATAGTATGTGCAAAAGAGTAGATAGGGTTACGGCAAAAACTGGACGCACTTCGTGTACAAACTGGACAATCTCTTTCGGAGTATCAGGATTTCGGACGAGAACTCATCTGTTACACTGGCACTTCATTTTTTTAACTTATTACAACTCCAGACTTTTTTGCGTTCCGTACGCACCATTCAAAGCGATGTCATCAATTTTCAACACTTTCTGACATCATTTGCTATTTTTCAGTCATTTACCGATTTGTTTAGAGAGCTAAATGACCGTGAAATTGAAAATCACTACAAAATAAACTCTGAAAATGTCGAAACTTGGCATGGTACCATCATTTCACCCACATAGCATGTGCAAAAGAGTAGAGAGGGTTACGGCAAAAACTAGACGCATTTCGTGTACAAACTGGACAATCTCTTTCGAGGTATACGGCTTTCTGACCAGAACTCATCTGTTACATGGGCACTTCATTTTTTTAAACTTATTACAACTCCAGACTTTTTTACGTTCCGTAGACACCATTCAAAGCGACGTCATCAATTTTCAAAACTTTCTGACATCATTTGCTATTTTTTAGTCATTTACCGATTTGTTTAGAGAGCTAAATGACCGTGAAATTGAAAATCACTACAAAATAAACTCTGAAAATGTCGAAACTTGGCATGGTATCATCATTTCACCCACATAACATGTGCAAAAGAGTAGAGAGGGTTACGGCAAAAACTGGACGCACTTCGTGTACAAACTGGACAATCTCTTTCGAAGTATCAGGGTTTCTGACGAGAACTCATCTGTTACATGGGCACTTCATTTTTTTAAACTTATTACAACTCCAGACTTTTTTGCGTTCCGTACACACCATTCAAAGCGACGTCATCAATTTTCAAAACTTTCTGACATCATTTGCTATTTTTTAGTCATTTACCGATTTGTTTAGAGAGCTAAATGACCGTGAAATTGAAAATCACAACAAAATGAACTCTGAAAATGTCGAAACTTGGCATAGTATCATCATTTCACCCACATAGTATGTGCAAAAGAGTAGATAGGGTTACGGCAAAAACTGGACGCACTTCGTGTACAAACTGGACAATCTCTTTCGGAGTATCAGGATTTCGGACGAGAACTCATCTGTTACACTGGCACTTCATTTTTTTAAACTTATTACAACTCTAGACATTTTTTGCGTTCCGTACGCACCATTCAAAGCGATGTCATCAATTTTCAATACTTTCTGACATCATTTGCTATTTTTCAGTCATTTACCGATTTGTTTAGAGAGCTAAATGACCGTGAAATTGAAAATCACTACAAAATGAACTCTGAAAATGTCGAAACTTGGCATGGTGCCATCATTTCACCCACATAGCATGTGCAAAAGAGTAGAGAGGGTTACGTCAAAAATTGGACGCACTTCGTGTACAAACTGGACAATCTCTTTCGAAGTATCAGGGTTTCTGACGAGAACTCATCTGTTACATGGGCACTTCATTTTTTTAAACTTATTACAACTCCAGACTTTTTTACGTTCCGTACACACCATTCAAAGCGATGTCATCAATTTTCAAAACTTTCTGACATCATTTGCTATTTTTTAGTCATTTACCGATTTGTTTAGAGAGCTAAATGACCGTGAAATTGAAAATCACTACAAAATAAACTCTGAAAATGTCGAAACTTGGCATGGTATCATCATTTCACCCACATAGTATGTGCAAAAGAGTAGAGAGGGTTACGACAAAAATTGGACGCAGTTCGTGTACAAACTGGACAATCTCTTTCGAAGTATCAGGGTTTCTGACGAGAACTCATCTGTTACATGGGCACTTCATTTTTTTAAACTTATTACAACTCCAAACTTTTTTGCGTTCCGTACACACCATTCAAAGCGACGTCATCAATTTTCAAAACTTTCTGACATCATTTGCTATCTTTTAGTCATTTACCGATTTGTTTAGAGAGCTAAATGACCGTGAAATTGAAAATCACAACAAAATGAACTCTGAAAATGTCGAAACTTGGCAGGGTATCATCATTTCACCCACATACTATGTGCAAAAGAGTAGAGAGGGTTACGGCAAAAACTGGACGCACTTCGTGTACAAACTAGATAATCTTTTTCGGAGTATCAGGATTTCGGACGAGAACTCATCTGTTACACTGGCACTTCATTTTTTTAAACTTATTACAACTCCAGAATTTTTTGCGTTCCGTACGCACCATTCAAAGCGATGTCATCAATTTTCAACATTTTCTGACATCATTTGCTATTTTTCAGTCATTTACCGATTTGTTTAGAGAGCTAAATGACCGTGAAATTGAAAATCACTACAAAATGAACTCTGAAAATGTCGAAACTTGGCATGGTATCATCATTTCACCCACATAGTATGTGCAAAAGAGTAGATAGGGTTACGGCAAAAACTGGACGCACTTCGTGTACAAACTGGACAATCTCTTTCGGAGTATCAGGGTTTCTGACGAGAACTCATCTGTTACATGGGCACTTCATTTTTTTAAACTTATTACAACTCCAGAATTTTTTTGCGTTCCGTACGCACCATTCAAAGCGATGTCATCAATTTTCAACACTTTCTGACATCATTTGCTATTTTTTAGTCATTTACCGATTTGTTTAGAGAGCTAAATGACCGTGAAATTGAAAATCACTACAAAATAAACTCTGAAAATGTCGAAACTTGGCATGGTACCATCATTTCACCCACATAGCATGTGCAAAAGAGTAGAGAGGGTTACGGCAAAAACTGGACGCACTTCGTGTACAAACTGGACAATCTCTTTAGAAGTATTAGGGTTTCTGACGAGAACTCATCTGTTACATGGGCACTTCATTTTTTAAACTTATTACAACTCCAGACTTTTTTTACGTTCCGTACACACCATTCAAAGCGACGTCATCAATTTTCAAAACTTTCTGACATCATTTGCTATTTTTTAGTCATTTACCGATTTGTTTAGAGAGCTAAATGACCGTGAAATTGAAAATCACTACAAAATAAACTCTAAAAATGTCGAAACATGGCATGGTATCATCATTTCACCCACATAGTATGTGCAAAAGAGTAGAGAGGGTTATGTCAAAAACTGGACGCACTTCGTGTACGAACTGGACAATCTCTTTCGAAGTATCAGGGTTTCTGACGAGAACTCATCTGTAACATGGGCACTTCATTTTTTTAAACTTATTACAACTCCAGACTTTTTTACGTTCCGTACACACCATTCAAAGCGATGTCATCAATTTTCAAAACTTTCTGACATCATTTGCTATTTTTTAGTCATTTACCGATTTGTTTAGAGAGCTAAATGACCGTGAAATTGAAAATCACTACAAAATAAACTCTGAAAATGTCGAAACTTGGCATGGTATCATCATTTCACCCACATAGTATGTGCAAAAGAGTAGAGAGGGTTACGACAAAAATTGGACGCAGTTCGTGTACAAACTGGACAATCTCTTTCGAAGTATCAGGGTTTCTGACGAGAACTCATCTGTTACATGGGCACTTCATTTTTTTAAACTTATTACAACTCCAAACTTTTTTGCGTTCCGTAAACACCATTCAAAGCGACGTCATCAATTTTCAAAACTTTCTGACATCATTTGCTATCTTTTAGTCATTTACCGATTTGTTTAGAGAGCTAAATGACCGTGAAATTGAAAATGACAACAAAATGAACTCTGAAAATGTCGAAACTTGGCAGGGTATCATCATTTCACCCACATAGTATGTGCAAAAGAGTAGAGAGGGTTACGGCAAAAACTGGACGCACTTCGTGTACAAACTAGATAATCTCTTTCGGAGTATCAGGATTTCGGACGAGAACTCATCTGTTACACTGGCACTTCATTTTTTTAAACTTATTACAACTCCAGAATTTTTTTGCGTTCCGTACACACCGTTCAAAGCGATGTCATCAATTTTTAACATTTTCTGACATCATTTGCTATTTTTCAGTCATTTACCGATTTGTTTAGAGAGCTAAATGACCGTGAAATTGAAAATCACTACAAAATGAACTCTGAAAATGTCGAAACTTGGCATGGTATCATCATTTCACCCACATAGTATGTGCAAAAGAGTAGATAGGGTTACGGCAAAAACTGGACGCACTTCGTGTACAAACTGGACAATCTCTTTCGGAGTATCAGGATTTCGGACGAGAACTTATCTGTTACACTGGCACTTCATTTTTTTTAACTTATTACAACTACAGAATTTTTTTGCGTTCCGTACGCACCATTCAAAGCGATGTCATCAATTTTCAACACTTTATTACATCATTTGCTATTTTTCAGTCATTTACCGATTTGTTTAGAGAGCTAAATGACCGTGAAATTGAAAATCACTACAAAATAAACTCTGAAAATGTCGAAACTTGGCATGGTACCATCATTTCACCCACATAGCATGTGCAAAAGAGTAGAGAGGGTTATGTCAAAAACTAGACGCACTTCGTGTACAAACAGGACAATCTCTTTAGAAGTATCAGGGTTTCTGACGAGAACTCATCTGTTACATGGGCACTTCATTTTTTTAAACTTATTACAACTCCAGACTTTTTTTACGTTCCGTACACACCATTCAAAGCGACGTCATCAATTTTCAAAACTTTCTGACATCATTTGCTATTTTTTAGTCATTTACCGATTTGTTTAGAGAGCTAAATGACCGTGAAATTGAAAATCACTACAAAATAAACTCTGAAAATGTCGAAACTTGGCATGGTATCATCATTTTACCCACATAGCATGTGCAAAAGAGTAGAGAGGGTTATGGCAAAAACTGGACGCACTTCGTGTACAAACTGGACAATCTCTTTCGAAGTATCAGGGTTTCTGACGAGAACTCATCTGTAACATGGGCACTTCATTTTTTTAAACTTATTACAACTCCAGACTTTTTTGCATTCCGTACACACCATTCAAAGCGACGTCATCAATTTTCAAAACTTTCTGACATCATTTGCTATTTTTTAGTCATTTACCGATTTGTTTAGAGAGCTAAATGACCGTGAAATTGAAAATCACTACAAAATGAACTCTGAAAATGTCGAAACTTGGCATGGTATCATCATTTCACCCACATAGCATGTGCAAAAGAGTAGAGAGGGTTATGGCAAAAACTGGACG
This sequence comes from Triticum aestivum, assembly GCF_018294505.1. NCBI lineage: Eukaryota > Viridiplantae > Streptophyta > Magnoliopsida > Poales > Poaceae > Triticum > Triticum aestivum. Next base: position 324,992,291 of record NC_057808.1, on the reverse strand, counting down.
CACTTCGTGTACAAACTGGACAATCTCTTTCGAAGTATCAGAGTTTCTGACGAGAACTCATCTGTTACACGGGCACTTCAATGTTTTTTAAACTTATTTGAACTCCAGCCTATTTTTGCGTTCAATATGCATTATTCAATGCGACGTCATCAATTTCCAACACGTTCTGACATCATTTGCTGTTTTTCAGTCATTTACCGATTTGTTTAGGGAGCTAAATGACGGTGAAATTGAAAATCACTACAAAATGAACTCTGAAAATGTTGGAACTTGGCATGGTATCATCATTTCGCCCGCATAGCATGTGCAAAAGAGTAGAGAGGGTCACGGCGAAAACTGGACGCACCTCGTGTACAAACTGGACAATCTCTTTCGGAGTATCAGGGTTTCGGACGAGAACTCATCTGTTACACGGGCACTTCAATGTTTTTTAAACTTATTTGAACTCCAGCCTATTTTTGCGTTCAGTATGCATCATTCAAAGCGACGTCATCAATTTCCAACACGTTCTGACATCATTTGCTGTTTTTCAGTCATTTACCGATTTGTTTAGAGAGCTAAATGACGGTGAAATTGAAAATCACTACAAAATGAACTCTGAAAATGTTGGAACTTGGCATGGTATCATCATTTCGCCCGCATAGCATGTGCAAAAGAGTAGAGAGGGTCACGGCGAAAACTGGACGCACCTCGTGTACAAACTGGACAATCTCTTTCGGAGTATCAGGGTTTCGGACGAGAACTCATCTGTTACACGGGCACTTCAATGTTTTTTAAACTTATTTGAACTCCAGCCTATTTTTGCGTTCAGTATGCATCATTCAAAGCGACGTCATCAATTTCCAACACGTTCTGACATCATTTGCTGTTTTTCAGTCATTTACCGATTTGTTTAGAGAGCTAAATGACGGTGAAATTGAAAATCACTACAAAATGAACTCTGAAAATGTTGGAACTTGGCATGGTATCATCATTTCGCCCGCATAGCATGTGCAAAAGAGTAGAGAGGGTCACGGCGAAAACTGGACGCACCTCGTGTACAAACTGGACAATCTCTTTCGGAGTATCAGAGTTTCGGACGAGAACTCATCTGTTACACGGGCACTTCAATGTTTTTTAAACTTATTTGAACTCCAGCCTATTTTTGCGTTCAGTATGCATCATTCAAAGCGACGTCATCAATTTCCAACACGTTCTAACATCATTTGCTGTTTTTCAGTCATTTACCGATTTGTTTAGAGAGCTAATGACGGTGAAATTGAAAATCACTACAAAATGAATAGCAGAAAATAAATAATGCAGAAAAGAAAAAAACTATATATTTTTTTTATATTCATAAAGAAACTAAATACAGCAAAAAAAATTACTCGGAAATAAATAGAAGAAAATTATATAAAAATTGTTGGGGCGCTGCCCGCTGGGCCTGCCAACCCTAGGGTTTGCAAATACAGGCCCAGAAGGGCGAGCAGGCTCAACGGGCAGCGCGCCAAAGTTAGGCCCAGAAGCCTGCTATAGAGAGGAGTTCGAGACAGCAGCCGCGACGGGGCTTTTAAACTGGTGCGGGCGCCCCTCGGCTAGCGAGGTGGGACTAAACTTGCCCGCACCGCTCCTGTGCCAGCGCACACCTTTAGTACCGGGTCGTGGCTCCAACCGGTACTAAAGGGGGGCCTTTAGTACCGGTTGGAGCCACGAACCGGTACTAAAGGGGCAGTTTCCCGCCCCTTGGCCTGGCAAAAATTGGCCTTTAGTACCGGTTGGTAGCTCCAACCGGTACTAAAGGCCCTCCTATATATATGGCACTTACGAAAATTCAGTTTCATCGACCACCACTTCTTCTCCAACTACTTCGCGCGACATCGCCGTCGCCCCCGCCGCCCGTCACCGCCGTCGCCCTCACCGCTGTCGTCGCCGTCACCGTCGTCGCCCTCACCGCCCGTCGTCGCCGTCACCGCCGTCGCCCCCGCCGCCCGTCGCCGCTGCCCCATACCCCGTCGCCGTCTCGATCGCGCCGTCGCCCCCGGCCTGCCGCTCGTCGTCGCGCCGTCCCCGTCGCATCGCTGTCTCGCGCCGCCGCCCGTATGCCGCCGCCCCCCCGCTCGTACACACACACACATACACACACACACATACACACACAGACAGACACACACACACACATATTGTTTTTACTTATTTTCTGTTTTCTGTTGTTTAGATTAATGTTAGATAAATTACGTAGATAAGAATGTTGGAATGTTAATGTTAGATGAATTATATGGAAAAGATGTTAAATATTAATGTCAATTTTAGATGAATTAGCTAGATATTAATTAGGTATATATATGAGATTTGAACTAGTTGAATTAATATAACTAGTTTATTTTTAGTATGAAAATTAATAGAACAAGTTTATTTTTAGTAAGAAAATTTAGGTATATGAGATTATTTAAACTAGTTGAATTAATATAACTAGTTTATTTTTAGTAAATGCTTAGTTGAACTAGTTGAATTAGTAGAACTAGTTTATTTTTAGTAAGAAAATTTAGGTATATGAGATTTGATGATCTAATTAAAATATTACTATATATATAGCTACTTTATATATTTTAGTAAGAAAATTAATAGAACTAGTTTATTTTTAGTAAATTCTTAGTTGAATTAGTTGAATTAATAGAACTAGTTTATTTTTAGTAAGAAAATTTAGATATCTGAGATTTGATGATCTAATTAAAATATTACTATATGGAACTAGCTACTTTATTTTAGTAAGAAAATTAATAGAACACGTTTATTTTTATTAAATGCTTAGTTGAATTAGTTGAATTAATAGAACTAGTTGAACTAATAGAAGTAGTTGAATTAGTTGAATTAATAGAACTAGTAAGTGTTTAATGTTTCACCTATATGAACATAGGAAATGTCGTCTGACGACGAAAAAGATTTCATTAAGTGCGAATTCTGTGAAGACCAGCGCGGCCTGTGCGACAGAAATTTCCTTGTTGATGATAGGCGCTTCAGCATCAAGCTGGATGAGACCTTCGAAGTGGATACAGTAAGTCACAACGACAAGTCTTTTTTCGTAATTAAGCATGACTTATATATGCTTCATTTGCTTCAACTTATAATTTTAAATTTTCACTATTCTACTAGCGCATCCCCTGCCATGCAAGAATTTTTGTCTTGGATAAGATAGGTTTCAGTGCTATGGAAACTATGGAGGTAAAGAGAGTTTACCTGAAGACCGAGCATGGTTATACTTTCAACGTCAAATTATACAATGCAGACACGTACACCTATTTTGAATGCAAAACTTGGCAAGCACTATGCAAGGCTTATGCATTTGAGCCTGATATGGTTATCACCTTTGATATTCGTCCGGAAGATGATATTGAAGGTAATAGAGACATCTGGGTCGATGTGCAGACGCCTCCAGTTCTACCATTATGTGAGTTTCTCAACCATATTTATGTCTTTGATATTGTTTATTCAAAAATAGTTGACAACTAATTTCTATTGACAGCTTATTTCCATTCAAGCAAACATGTCCGGCGCTTGGTAGACAGGACCTACTACTGTCCCGGAGCTGAACTAAACTGCGAGGAGATAAGTCATTATGTTTCATGGCTTGAGGATCTTGATGCTGTTAAGAGAAATCATTTTCCTGAATTTGAAAATCTTAGTACTCAAAACGTGCGACCAATAGTGATCGTATTGAACTACGGTCACATGTATTTAGGAAAGATGGTAAGATTTTTACTATTAGTCCTCAGTGCATCTTTTGCATACATTATTTTTCAAGCTAAACTTTCATTGCTAAGTATATTAATTACTATACGATGTTCTTCAACAGGGACTCCCGATGACAGTTGTGCCTCAGTGGATCGAGACTAAAGGTCGCATGTCAATTGTTAGCTTACGGCCAAGATATCCTACAGTGCACATGAGTGCATTCAGGATTTCTGAAAGCGATGAATGCTTAATAGTGAAAGATTGGAGCAAAATTGTTAACGATCGCAGAGAAGTACTAGGGGGCAGCAATCAGAAGCGCAACCCACGATTAGGAGACAGGTTCATCTGCATGCTCCAATATGATGAATCAGGAGAGCTATACAAGTTCTATGCTATTTTACCTGAGAGAGAGCAGCAGGAGTGATTTAGCTAGTTATCATGCTCTTAGTACTTGTTGTCCTCTCATGCGTGTCCGTGTTCTTCGTCCTGAACTTAATCTCAAAGAGTGATTTGCTTTTGTGGTGTTATGAACACTTATAATATGATGATGATGATGATGATGAGGAGGAGGAGTTATTATATCATTTATGAAAGAAACCGCATATTAGTTTCAACTGGATGGATCCTAGCTAAGTGATCAAGTATATGCCATATCCATATTACTTAGATCACTAAGTGATCAAGTATATGCCATATTACTTGATCACTTAGTGATCTAAGTAATATGGATATGGCATATACTTGATCACTTAGCTAGGATCCACATGCATACTGTCGAAACTAATCTGCGGTACTTTCACCTAATGATTTAACAACTCATTATAATGTAAAACAATCACTAAATTAAATTAAAAACACAAAACTAAAGGAAAAATAAAAATTAAAACCAAAACACACCCAAACATTTAGTACCGGTTGGTGTTACCAACCGGTACTAATGTCCTACACTCACCCGGGCATGGCTCGTGTCACGTGGTGGCACGTTAGCGCCGGTTCGTGCCAAACCGGTACTAAAGGGAGGGGCCTTTAGTCTCCACTCCATAATGCCGGTTGCAGAACCGGCACTAAAGGCCCTTACGAACCGGTGATAAAGGTCGGTTCTGCACTAGTGTTCCTTCATGAACCGGCTTCCGTCTATCCCACCATAGTAGCTCTCCCTCTCTCAATTAATGGTGGATCTCAGTTCATGGTAGCAATACAACTTGGGGGGAAGAAATAGAGACGGGAATTATAGGAGAAACACACACACACACACCATTGAGACACCACTGCTTGGACACAGAAACATGAACAGAGGAGAAACAAACAAAAGTGACGTTTTGGTCCCGAACTCATAAGAACCTACATGAATAGTAAAATCTAGAAATAAAAAGAAAATAAATTCAAAAGATTTAAAAAAATACAACAACCATTGCTTTAACTTTTTAACTGCTTTTCGTGATGAAATGACATTTGTGGATGTGTGGGGAAAATAAACAAAAATAGTGCTCCAAGATACTTTTAAAAATAGTACTTTGGCAACACTGACCTTTTTTTTGTAGACCTCCACAAATACAATTGTTGGGAATCGTAGCATAATTTAAAATTTTCCTACGCTCACCAAGATGCATCTATGGAGTCTACTAGCAATGAGGGGAAAGGAGTGCATCTACATACCCTTGTAGATCGCGAGCGGAAGCGTTCCAATGAACGTGGATGACGGAGTCGTACTCGCCATGATCCAAATCACCGATGACCAAGTGCCGAACGGACGGCACCTCCGCGTTCAACACACGTACGGTGCAGCGACGTCTCCTCCTTCTTGATCCAGCAAGGGGGGAGGAGAGGTTGATGGAGATCCAGCAGCACGACGGCGTGGTGGTGGATGTAGCGGGTCTCCGGCAGGGCTTCGCCAAGCTTCTGCGAGAGAGAGAGAGAGAGAGAGAGAGAGAGAGGTGTTGCAGGGGAGGAGGGAGGCGCCCAAGGCTGTATTTTGCTGCCCTCCCTCCCCCCCCCCCACTATTTATAGGACCCCTGGGGGGCGCCAGCCCTTGGGAGATCAGATCTCCAAGGGGGGCGGCGGCCAAGTGGGGGGAAGGGGTGCCTTGCCCCCCAAGGCAAGGGGGAAGCTCCCCCCCCCTAGGGTTCCCAACCCTAGGCGCATGGGGGGAGGCCCAAGGGGGGCGCCCCAGCCCACTAAGGGCTGGTTCCCTTCCACTTTCAGCCCATGGGGCCCTCCGTGATAGGTGGCCCCACCCGGTGGACCCCCGGGACCCTTCCGGTGGTCCCGGTACAATACCGGTAACCCCCGAAACTTTCCCGGTGGCCGAAACTTGACTTCCTATATATAATTCTTCACCTCCGGACCATTCCGGAACCTCTCGTGAAGTCCGGGATCTCATCTGGGACTCCGAACAACTTTCGGGTTTCCGCATACATATATCTCTACAACCCTAGCGTCACCGAACCTTAAGTGTGTAGACCCTACGGGTTCGGGAGACATGCAGACATGACCGAGACGCCTCTCCGGTCAATAACCAACAGCGGGATCTGGATACCCATGTTGGCTCCCACATGTTCCACGATGATCTCATCGGATGAACCACGGTGTCGAGGATTCAATCAATCCCGTATGCAATTCCCTTTGTCAAACGGTATGTTACTTGCCCGAGATTCGATCGTCGGTATCCCAATACCTTGTTCAATCTCGTTACCGGCAAGTCTCTTTACTCGTACCGCAATGCATGATCCCGTGACTAACGCCTTAGTCACATTGAGCTCATTATGATGATGCATTACCGAGTGGGCCCAGAGATACCTCTCCGTCACACGGAGTGACAAATCCCAGTCTCGATCCGTGCCAACCCAACAGACACTTTCGGAGATACCCGTAGTGCACCTTTATAGTCACCCAGTTACGTTGTGACGTTTGGCACACCCAAAGCACTCCTACGGTATCCGGGAGTTGCACGATCTCATGGTCTAAGGAAAAGATACTTGACATTGGAAAAGCTCTAGCAAACGAAACTACACGATCTTTTATGCTATGCTTAGGATTGGGTCTTGTCCATCACATCATTCTCCTAATGATGTGATCCCGTTATCAACGACATCCAATGTCCATGGTCAGGAAACCGTAACCATCTATTGATCAACGAGCTAGTCAACTAGAGGCTTACTAGGGACATGGTGTTGTCTATGTATCCACACATGTATCTGAGTTTCCTATCAATACAATTCTAGCATGGATAATAAACGATTATCATGAATAAGGAAATATAATAATAACCAATTTATTATTGCCTCTAGGGCATATTTCCAACAGTCTCCCACTTGCACTAGAGTCAATAATCTAGTTCACATCACCATGTGATTAACACTCACTGGTCACATCACCATGTGACCAACATCTAAAGAGTTTACTAGAGTCAACAATCTAGTTCACATCACTATGTGATTAACACTCAATGTGTTCTGGTTTGGTCATGTTATGCTTGTGAGAGAGGTTATTAGTCAACGGGTCTGAACCTTTCAGAACCGTGTGCTTTACGAATATCTATGTCATCTTGTGGATGCTACCACGCGCTATTTGGAGCCATTTCAAATAATTGCTCTACTATACGAATCCGGTTTACTACTCAGAGTCATCCGGATTAGTGTCAAAGTTCGCATCGACGTAACCCTTTACGACGAACTCCTTTCCACCTCCATAATCGAGAAAATTCCTTAATCCACTAGGTACTAAGGATAAGTTCGACCGCTGTCATGAGATCCTTTCCCGGATCACCATTGTACCCTCTTGACCAACTCATGGCAAGGCACACTACATGTGCGGTACACAGCATAGCATACTATAGAGCCTACGTCTAAAGCATAGGGGACGACCTTCGTCCTTTCTCTATCTTCTGCTGTGGTCAGGTCTTGAGTCTCACTCAATACTCACACCTTGTAACACAGCCAAGAACTCCTTCTTTGCTGATCTATTTTGAACTCTTTCAAAATCATGTCAAGGTGTGCTGTCTTTTGAAAGTATCATCAGGCGTCTTGATCTATCTCTATGGATCTTGATGCCCAATATGTAAGCAGCTTTATCCAGGTCTTCCTTTGAAAAACTCCTTTCAAACAACCCTTTATGCTTTCCAGAAATTTTACATCATTTCGGATCAACAATATGTCATTCACATATACTTATCAGAAATGTTGTAGCGCTCCCACTCACTTTATTGTAAATACAAGTTTCTAACAAACTTTGTATAAACCCAAAAACTTTGATCACTCCATCAAAGCGTATATTCTGACTCCGAGATGCTTGCTCTAATCCATGGAAGGATCGCTGGAGCTAGCATACCTTTTAGCATCCTTAGGATCGACAAAACCTTTCTGATTGTATCACATACAACCTTTCCTTACGAAAACTGGTAAGGAAACTTGTTTTGACATCCATCTGCCAGATTTCATAAATGTAGCTAATGCTAACATGATTCCGACGGACCTAAGCATCGCTACGGATGAGAAAAACTCATCGTAGTCAACTCCTTGAACTTGTGAAAATACTCTTTGCCACAAGTCGAGCTTCATAGACGGTAACATTACCGTCCATGTCCGTCTTCTTCTTAAAGATCCATTTATCTCAATGGCTTGCCGATCATCGGGCAAGTTCACCAAAGTCCATGCTTTGTTCTGATACATGGATTCTATCTCGGATTTCATGGCCTCGAGCCATTCATCGGAATATGGGCCCACCATCGCTTCTCCATAGCTCGTAGGTTCATTGTTGTCTAGCAACATTACTTCCAAGACAGGATCACGCATTACTCTGAAGTAGTGCGCATCCTCGTCGTCCTACGAGGTTTGGTAGTGACTTGATCCGAAGTTTCATGATCACTATCATAAGCTTCCACTTCAATTGGTGTAGGTGCCACAGGAACAACTTCCTGTGCCCTGCTACACACTAGTTGAAGCGACGGTTCAATAACCTTATCAAGTCTCCACCATCCTCCCACTCAATTCTTTCGAGAGAAACTTTTCCTCGAGAAAGGACTCGTTTCTAGAAGCAATTACTTTTGCTTCCAGATCTGAAATAGGAGGTATACCCAACTGTTTTTGGGTATTCTATGAAGATGCATTTATCCGCTTTGGGTTCGAGCTTATCAGCCTGAAACTTTTTCACATAAGCATCGCAGCCCCAAACTTTTAAGAAACGACAACTTAGGTTTCTATAAACGGTGTCGTCTCAACGGAATTGCGTGGTGCCCCTTTTAAAGTGAATGCGGTTGTCTCTAATGCCTAACCCATAAACGATAGTGGTAATTTGATAAGAAACATCATGGTATGCACCATATCCAATAGGGTGCAGTTATGATGTTCGGACACACCATCACACTATGGTGTTCCAGGCGGTATTAATTGTGAAACACTTTCCACAATGTCTCAATTGTGTGCCAAACTCGTATCTCAGATACTCATCTCTATGATCATATCACAGACATTTTATCCTCTTGTCACGACGATCTTCAACTTCACTCTGAAATTACTTGAACCTTTCAATAATTCAGACTAGTGTTTCATCAAGTAAATACACTCAGCATCTACTCAAATCATCTGTGAAGTAAGAACATAACGATATCCACTGCATGCCTCAGCACTCATTGGACTGCGTACATCAAAATGTATTACTTCCAATAAGTTGCTCTCTTGTTCCATCTCACTGAAAACGAGGACTTTCAGTCATCTTGCCCATGTGGTATGATTTGCATGTCTCAAGTGATTCAAAATCAAGTGAGTCCAAACGATCCATCTGTATGGAGTTTCTTCATGCATATATACCAATAGACATGGTTCGCATGTCTCAATCTTTTCAAAAACGAGTGAGTCCAAAGATCCACCTACATGGAGCTTCTTCATGCGTTCTACACCAATATGACTCAAGTGGCAGTGCCACAAGTATGTGGTACTATCATTACTATCTTATATCTTTTGGCATGAACATGTGTATCACTACGATCGAGATTCATTTTAGGTGCAAGACCATTGAAGGTATTATTCAAATAAACAGAGTAACCATTATTCTCCTTAAATGAATAACCGTTTTGCGGTAAACATAATCCAATCATGTTCAACGCAAACACCAAATCTCGATGGTAGAGGGAGCATGCGATGCTTGATCACATCAACCTTGGAAACACTTCCAACACATATCGTCATCTCACCTTTAGCTAGTCTCCATTTATTCCGCAGCTTTTATTTCGAGTTACTAACACTTAGCAACCGAACCGGTATCTAATACCCTGGTGCTGCTAGGAGTACTAGTAAAGTACACATTCATATAACGTATATCCAATATACTTCTGTCGACCTTGCCTGCCTTCTCATCTACCAAGTATCTAGGGTAGTACTGCTTCAGTGACCGTTCCTCTCATTACAGAAGCACTTAGTCTCGGGTTTGGGTTCAACCTTGGGATTCTTCACTAGAGCAGCAAACGACTTGCTGTTTCATGAAGTATCCCTTTTGCCCTTGCCCTTCTTAAACTAGTGGTTTTACTAACCATCAACAATTGATGCTCCTTCTTGATTTCTACTCTCGCGGTGTCAAACATCGCGAATAGCTCAAGGATCATCATAACTATCCTTGATATGTTATAGTTCATCACGAAGCTCTACTAGCTTGGTGGCAGTGACTATGGAGAACTATCACTATCTCATCTGGGAGATTAACTCCCACTCGATTCAAGCGATTGTGGCACTCAGACAATCTGAGCACACGCTCAACGATTGAGCTTTTCTCCCTTAGTTTGCAGGCTTAAGAAACTTGTCAGAGGTCTCATACCTCTTGACGTGGGCACTAGTCTGAAATCCCAATTTCAGTCTTCGGAACATCTCACATGTTCTGCGACGTTTCAAAAACGTCTTTGGTGCCACAATTCTAAACCGCACTGAACTATCACGTAGTCATCAAAACGTGTATGTCAGATGTTTCGTAACATCTACAGACGACGCTGAGGTTCAGCACACCGAGCGGTGCATTAAGGACATAAGCCTTCTGTGCAGCAATGAGGACAATCCTCAGTTTACGGACCCAGTCCGCATAATTGCTACTACCAACTTTCAACTAAATTTTCTCTAGGAACATATCTTAACCAGTAGAACTAAAGCGCAAGCTATGACATAATTTGCAAATACCTTTTTGACTATGTTCATGATAATGAAGTTCATCTGATTATGAACTCCCACTCAGATAGACATCCCTCTAGTCATCTAAGTGAAACATGATCCGAGTTTAACTAGGCCGTGTCCGATCATCACGTGAGACGGACTAGTCAAGATCGGTGAACATCTCCATGTTGATCGTATCTTCTATACGACTCATGCTCGACCTTTCGGTCCTCCGTGTTCCGAGGCCATGTCTGTACATGCTAGGCTCGTCAAGTCAACCTAAGTGTATTGCGTGTGTTCCGAGGCCATGTCTGTACATGCTAGGCTCGTCAACACCCGTTGTATTCGAACGTTAGAATCTATCACACCCGATCATCACGTGGTGCTTCGAAACAACGAACCTTCGCAACGGTGCACAGTTAGGGTGAACACTTTCTTGAAATTATTATAAGGGATCATCTTACTTACTACCGTCGTTCTAAGCAAATAAGATGCAAAAACATGATAAACATCACATGCAATCAAATAGTGACATGATATGGCCAATATCATCATGCTCCTTTGATCTCCATCTTCGGGGCACCATGATCATCTTCGTCACCGGCATGACACCATGATCTCCATCATCATGATCTCCATCATTGTGTCTTCATGAAGTCGTCACGCCAACGATTACTTCTACTTCTATGGCTAACGCGTTTAGCAACAAAGTAAAGTAATTTACATGGCGTTATTCAATGACACGCAGGTCATGCAAAATAATAAAGACAACTCCTATGGCTCCTGCCGGTTGTCATACTCATCGACATGCAAGTCGTGATTCCTATTACAAGAATATGATCAATCTCATACATCACATATATCATTCATCACATCTTCTGGCCATATCACATCACATAGCACTTGCTGCAAAAACAAGTTAGACGTCCTCTAATTGTTGTTGCAAGTTTTTACGTGGTTTGTAGGTTTCTAGCAAGAACGTTTTCTTACCTACGTATGACCACAACGTGATTTGCCAATTTCTATTTACCCTTCATAAGGACCCTTTTCATCGAATCCGTTCCGACTAAAGTAGGAGAGACAGACACCCGCTAGCCACCTTATGCATCTAGTGCATGTCAGTCGGTGGAACCTGTCTCACGTAAGCGTACGTGTAAGGTCGGTCCGGGCCGCTTCATCCTACAATGCCGCCGAAACAAGAAACGACTAGTAGCGGCAAGAAGAATTGGCAAACTCAACGCCCACAACTGCTTTGTGTTCTACTCGTGCATAGTAACTACGCATAGACCTGGCTCATGATGCCACTGTTGGGAATCGTAGCATAATTTAAAATTTTCCTACGCTCACCAAGATGCATCTATGGAGTCTACTAGCAACGAGGGGAAAGGAGTGCATCTACATACCCTTGTAGATCGCGAGCGGAAGCGTTCCAATGAACGTGGATGACGGAGTCGTACTCGCCGTGATCCAAATCACCGATGACCGAGTGCCGAACGGACGGCACCTCCGCGTTCAACACACGTACGGTGCAGCGACGTCTCCTCCTTCTTGATCCAGCAAGGGGGAAGGAGAGGTTGATGGAGATCCAGCAGCACGACGGCGTGGTGGTGGATGTAGCGGGTCTCCGGCAGGGCTTCGCCAAGCTTCTGCGAGAGAGAGAGAGAGAGGTGTTGCAGGGGAGGAGGGAGGCGCCCAAGGCTGTAGTTTGCTGCCCTCCCTCCCCCCACTATTTATAGGACCCCTGGGGGGGCGCCAGCCCTTGGGAGATCAGATCTCCAAGGGGGGCGGCGGCCAAGTGGGGGGGAAGGGGTGCCTTGCCCCCCAAGGCAAGGGGGAAGCTCCCCCCTAGGGTTCCCAACCCTAGGCGCATGGGGGGAGGCCCAAGGGGGGCGCCCCAGCCCACTAAGGGCTGGTTCCCTTCCACTTTCAGCCCACGGGGCCCTCCGGGACAGGTGGCCCCACCCGGTGGACCCCCGGGACCCTTCCGGTGGTCCCGGTACAATACCGGTAACCCCCGAAACTTTCCCGGTGGCCGAAACTTGACTTCCTATATATAATTCTTCACCTCCGGACCATTCCGGAACCTCTCGTGACGTCCGGGATCTCATCCGGGACTCCGAACAACTTTCGGGTTTCCGCATACATATATCTCTACAACCCTAGCTTCACCGAACCTTAAGTGTGTAGACCCTACGGGTTCGGGAGACATGCAGACATGACCGAGACGCCTCTCCGGTCAATAACCAACAGCGGGATCTGGATACCCATGTTGGCTCCCACATGTTCCACGATGATCTCATCGGATGAACCACGGTGTCGAGGATTCAATCAATCCCGTATGCAATTCCCTTTGTCAAACGGTATGTTACTTGCCCGAGATTCGATCGTCGGTATCCCAATACCTTGTTCAATCTCGTTACCGGCAAGTCTCTTTACTCGTACCGCAATGCATGATCCCGTGACTAACGCCTTAGTCACATTGAGCTCATTATGATGATGCATTACCGAGTGGGCCCAGAGATACCTCTCCGTCACACGGAGTGACAAATCCCAGTCTCGATCCGTGCCAACCCAACAGACACTTTCGGAGATACCCGTAGTGCACCTTTATAGTCACCCAGTTACGTTGTGACGTTTGGCACACCCAAAGCACTCCTACGGTATCCGGGAGTTGCACGATCTCATGGTCTAAGGAAAAGATACTTGACATTGGAAAAGCTCTAGCAAACGAAACTATACAACCTTTTATGCTATGCTTAGGATTGGGTCTTGTCCATCACATCATTCTCCTAATGATGTGATCCCGTTATCAACGACATCCAATGTCCATGGTCAGGAAACCGTAACCATCTATTGATCAACGAGCTAGTCAACTAGAGGCTTACTAGGGACATTGTGTTGTCTATGTATCCACACATGTATCTGAGTTTCCTATCAATACAATTCTAGCATGGATAATAAACGATTATCATGAGTAAGGAAATATAATAATAACCAATTTATTATTGCCTCTAGGGCATATTTCCAACAACCATTTCATCACAAATAATTTAACCAAGTGAACCACTCACCAATGTTTATCATAAAAAAAATTCAAACTTTGTACTATTTGTTTATATTTTACTGTTCATTTGGGTGCACTTGGGGAGTAGAAACTCTCCATATACTGAAACAAACAACACCCCATGAGATGAAACAAACTCGAAGGTGCAAGCTCACCAACCGCCGGGAGGTGCTCCATTTTCCCGGGCCATCACTAGAGCTTGCTCACTGGCATCGGATGCACACATGGTTTCGTAAGCTCCTGCGTCCATGCGAATCATGCTAGCAGCGGCTAGGCTCTCGTGTGATGATGCCACTCGGCCCGACCACTCATACGACGCCGCTTGCCCCGCAATTGTTGTGGCTATGGTAATGGCGGATAGAGATAATGAAGAGGGGGATGCCCACTGGCATGTGGGCTCCACATTTCAAGGTGGATATTGGGTTTGAGACGTTTGGGAACATAAAAAAGCACTACCCACAAAACCCAATATCCTTCATCCATTTCAAACGGACCAGACCTCTTCAATTTGAAGAAGGCGAAAAAATGGTTTCATGCTTTATATTATAAAGAAGAGGAGGAAGAAGAAAGCATATCTTGCAGTGGTGCTCCCATTGCTGCCACAGTTATGCATGTGCCGTGTTGGCTGCTAGATTGAGTGATGTGCACTGATTGTTATATAACTACTAATCCGGTACAACTGAATCGTTTTTGTGTTTCGTAGCAATGAACTAGCATTATGCTAGTGAATTAGTCATGAATCTCATATTGGGGATACACTGATACTTCCTTGGTGGGGATGTCGCAAGGAACTGCTCACTCATTCTTGTTGTCATAGTTGTTGTCTGATTGTGGGAAACTTTTGATCTATTCATCTTTAATCATGAAAGTAAAACGAACACACGAAATAATAAAAATTACACCCAGATTCGTAGACCACCTAGCAACGAATACAAGCACTGAAGTGAGCCGAAGGCGCGCCGCCGTCATCGCTCCTCCCTCGTCGGAGCCGGACAGAACTTGTTGTAGTAGAGAGTGGAGAAGTCATCGTGGCCCCGTAGAACCAACGCACCAGAACAATAATCGCCGCCGATGAAGAGAAACTTAGATCGGAAGGATGCAACCTGAAGACGCATGAAACCTTACTCATTCTTGTTGTCATCGTTGTTGTTATTGATCTTGCTTAACTTTGTGTTGCATCTTTGAAATAATAGATTGTGAGTATTTTTGTGCAGCCACGGATTGCATGCAAAGGAATTTTGTAAACACGGCAATTATCTCTCTCCATTTGCTATGCACATTCCCTGTCACTGCCAGTAATCATCGGCCGACAGTTCAGTTATCTCCCTCCGGCTAGGAGCTAGCATCACCCTAAAAATAATCCGACAGATCCTTCTAACTTCTTCCTACCCACTACCAAAACAATCATCATACTGCTCCGAGCAGACACAGAAAGAGAGGACGAAAAAGAATGGACATATCTACAGTGAGCTTCAGGCGGCTTCAGCTCATCAGCTGCCGTTGGGCAACTCCTGCTCTTCCCGGTGCGACGGGAGCCCCCGGCTCCGCAAGGTGCGCGTGCTCGACGTCGTCATGGCGTTCGACGCGGATGCGGATGCCGACGCGGACGCGGACGCGTGCGACGTCGACGGGGTCGTGCCCGACGACGAGCCGTCGGAGTACTGCGACGAGCTGCGCAGGCCGTGCGCCCTCCTCCGGTACCGCGACCCGGGCGCCCCGGGCCGCGTCGGCTCCTCCAGCGTGCTCTGCTTCTTGGAGAGGATGATGACCACGCGCTTCATGTCCGGCCGCAGCCGCGGGTCCGCCTGCACGCACAGCAGCCCGATGCGGACGCACATGAGCACCTGGTCCGGCGCGGCCGACGCCTTCACCGACGGGTCCAGCAGCTCCATGCTCCGCTCCTCCTTGTACAGCTTCCAGGCCTGCATGCACGCAACACATTCTTATCCTTCCAGGCTAGCTGCATGCACGAGATGGCACGGATCATCAATGGAGGAAACCGCACATACTAGTACGTACGTAATCGAGGAGGTTGTCGGCGCTGGATCGGGGCGGCGGGATGAAGGAGGAGTTCTTGCGGCCGGAGAGGATCTCGAGGACGAGGACGCCGAAGCTGAAGACGTCGGCCTTGGCGGAGAGGTGGCCGTGCATGAGGTACTCGGGCGCCATGTAGCCGTTGGTGCCGGCGACGCGGGTCTGGACGTGGGAGCGGCCGTCGCCGGCCTCCGGGAAGAGGCGGGCCATGCCGAAGTCGGCGATCTTGGCGACCCAGCGTTCGTCGAGGAGGATGTTGCTGGCCTTGATGTCGCGGTGGATGATGGGCGTGTGCGCGTCCTCGTGCAGGTACAGCAGCCCCCGCGCCACGCCCACCACCACCTCCAGACGCCGCGGCCACGTCAGCTCCGCGCGCAATGGCCTGTCGCCGTCGCTGCTGCTGCCGGCTGGACATTCGAAAGACAAGGATGATGACATTAGAGCTACGTACAGTACAGAGCATGCCGCGATCACAGCTCGCAAAAATTCAGAATCCTCTGCGTTTCAGTATGCAAAATCAGAAATCGAAGTAACAGAAGTACACGTGATTTAGTGACAAACGACACTATATCATCTGACAAATAATCAATGGGCGAACCAACCTGTGGTTGGATGGTTAGGTGGACAGTGGTATCCCAGCCCCTGGTCACCAGGGTTCAAGTCCTAATGCTCGCATTTATCCTGGATTTATTTCAGGACTTCCGGCAATGTGTATTCAGTGAAAGGAGACGTTGACGCCTCGACGAATAATCAATGGGGCTGCCTAGAGGTGAGTCGATTGAAAAGTTAATTTGCGCCAGTCGATCTGTTTTTAGCCATTGGATGTGAAATGAACGGTTATATTGTTTCTCAACACCCTGCCTCATCCCCTCTTCTTCTTCTTCCCTTAACCGCCACACCTACCACCGGCCTAACCGCCGTCCTTCGCGACCTGCGGTCGGCGGCGCTGCCGCGCCAGCCCGGCCGCCCCTTAACCACCGCCCACCCTTGTACTTCCGCCACCCACTGCCATCCCTCTAACCTCGGTAGACCTCGAAGTCCGACGCCGGTGAACCTGCACCCCCGGTCACCCCTAAGATAGACAAGGAGGCGCATGCTCCCCTTGCACCCGCCGCACCCCTAAGATAGACACGGAGGCTACTCCGCCGTGGCTGCTGCTGCCTCCGCCGGCGGCCTCGGTGCTCCTCCGCGGCTGCTGCTTCTTCTCCACCTAATCGACTAGCCCAAATTTGAATTTCAGGCGACTGACGTCCAACAAAACTGATAATCAATTATTTCGGGCCTTTTTGTACGACTTCCTCGGCTGTAGAGTACAATGTGGCCAGCAATCATCTCCCCTTTATTTCCTGGGGGGCAAAAAAAATCTACACTTTGTTTGATACTCTTGATTCTACTGTAGGCTCTCCTCGATCACCAAACAACCAGCTCGGAATAACAAGATTCCAACAGTCACTTGCAAAGGCATACAGTTCCTAAACTTGGCACCACACACACAGGGCAGCCCCAGCAAGTTAGCGTCGCCGTGTGCTGCCCGGCACTCTGCGATGACACGTCGGATCGGACCGGACGGCGACGTGCCAGCGCCGCCTCATGGACCGGATCGGCCAGGGGGGAGGAACTCAATCAAACGGAGGGAGCAAGAAACGTGCACATGAAGTGAATCCGGTCCCGGGTGCAGCGCGGGTGCACTGCACCCAGCCATAGGCACCCACGTTGGACTAACATGAGGAAAACCAAGGCATTCTTCGATGATTCCATGCCAGAAACAGCGAGTGCAAGACTTTGACTCAGTTAAAAAGGTTATCGCGGGAAAGGGAGGGCCCGGCGAAAGCAGAAGAATAGTTCGGTTAGGGTTTGGAGATCGACTGCGATGTCCATCCACAGGGGGCGCAAAACAAAAGAATGGTGCACGTTTATTGCTTTTCCTCGTGTATGTAAGAACCGCGCGTGCAGGAGTTGGAGATTTGCAGCCAAGAGCAAGTGCGTCAGAACTCCCTGCCTCACGATCGAACGCGACTTAAGTAGTGGCGTCAAAAGCCAACTTTCTAAGCGTGCGTCCAGCCACCTGGTTAAGTTGTAGCCTAGAAAGAAAAGCAACCGATCGGAGAGGAACAATTGGCCACTGATTCTGGTTTCGTTGATCAAACTGTCACTTTCAGGGCCCCTCAATTGGGTGCGCGCCCCCAACGAATTTTGACGGGAAGCGTACGGCCCCGTATAAGTAAAAAAAAAAAAAGCAAACTACTACTCTTCCTGAGCAAGCGTTCGGTCTGCATATTGATAGAGTGCACGATCGAACGTAGCTGAACCATGACCCTGGATGGCATCATCACGGCATCATGTGATGCATATGCGTACTTGCCGTACGTACGTCGCTTCTAGAAGGGCAGGAACGAATGCACAAGCACAATAGCACGCAAGCAAAGAGAGCAACGGGATGACAAGTCAAGAGTAAAACCAGGGCCTGGGAAGGATATAGTATTATTTCGCGCTAACAGATTTCTTGTTTGTGTTGTCAAAGTTAAACCGGCAAGGCAACACATACATACATGGACATGGTCTCATCTTCTTACAACGCGCCGCGGACACGAATTTTCCAAACAAAGCGTGCTGTGCTGACTGAGCTCCATCCACGCGTTCGACCATTCGTGCATTGGAATTTTTCAAAAGGGCCCCGCTTTGCAAAATCTGCTTTTGCCGTTTATGGCCTGGACCAGTGGTCAAGTGTCTATTGATCACACGGTTGTCCTGTTCCTGCTTCCTAAAGGGGTAACAGCGACGACAGCACAGCGTACTACGGGTTACAACAGTGGACCGTTCGTTATTCATCGCGCCTACGTCATGGATGACCAACGAGCTGAAATTAACATATGCATTTTTTTTTCTAGTAAAAACTCATAATTCTAGCATGTAGTACAGTACAATTCTAAATCCAAGTTCGCAAACTGATACCCAATACAAATGTCAAGTTGCCAACCCAACTACTGTACGGCGTAGTCTCCTACATAATCCAATTCAATCTTGAAAGGATATGGATGTGGCTATCAACCTATGATGACAAATTAAATTAAAAAGACCAAAAATGTCTGCACTTGCTGACTGCGTCTGCATTTTTTACTGTCTACTACTCCAGGTATAGTTTTAGCACGCCAGGTATATCTCTGCATGCAGTTTTTTTTTTAGTTTTTTTTTTCTCTAGATAGATGCTTCCACTGTTGCAGAGCATGGCCCTATTCCATCATACAGTACCATAGATTGATGTGAATGTGTATACGACTATATACGGTGCTGCTGCGACATTGCTCTCATGTCTCATCGGTTCAGCAATCAGCAATTCAGCATGCGTGTGCATTCTGAAAATGAATAGCAATCATTTTAGCAGACGTCTATGCGGGCATCATTTCTTCTTTGACTTCTATCGTTCTGTAAGAGATCTGCGTACGCTTGCGGAGAGGCGTCGGCAGCATGGTATCCTCACTGACGCGAGCAATGAACGGATATGTACGTTTCTAGCTACTCTGTGTGAACTCGCTGATGCAACTTTCCGGTGCATTAATTTCCTAGTACTACGAAATATCACCACCAACCATGTGCATCTTTTCTTGCGCAAGCGTGTTTCTTCGTCTTCCGATCGCACAGGGTTGGTCGGAAATCACGTTCAAATGCGCAAAATGGGGAATTATGGGGAATTCACTCACGAATCAACCAACCAACTAAATTAAAGCATGGATTGGAAGGAAGGCAAGGGAATGGCGACGAGAAATTCAGGTGGAATCGAGTGACTCACAGTGTGTTTTGCTGCCGGTGGTGGGCGGCGGGGCGGCGGCGGCGGAGAAGAGGATCTTGTCGAGGCTCTCGTTGGGGACGTACTCGTAGACGAGCAGCTTCTCGTCGGCGCCGTGGGCGCAGTAGCCGAGCAGGTTGACGACGTTGCGGTGCTGGACGCGGGACAGCAGGTTGGCCTCGTTCTTGAACTCCCGCGCGCCCTGCCTGGACCCGGCGCCCAGCCGCTTGACGGCCACGTCCCGTCCGTCGGCGAGCTGGCCCCGGTAGACGGGGCCGAAGCCGCCCTGCCCGAGCTTCTGCTTCTCCGAGAAGTTGCGCGTGGCCGCCGCCAGCGCCTCGTACCGGAACGCGCGCTGCTCCCGCGCCGCGATGGCCTCCAGGTCCTCCTCCTCCCGCCGCGCCGACGCCGACGTCCCGCGGCGGGAGGCGAAGGGCCGCCGGATCCGCTCCAGCAGGTCCCGGGGCTTCATGTCCTCCGCCGCCAGGCCGGCCGGGCTTCGCCGGGGAGGGGAGGGGACGCGGTGGGCGTCTGTCGCGCGCCGTGCGCGTCCGGGCGGGCGAGGGATGGAGGAAGTTTGGCAGTGAGGCCGACGCGCGCGTGTCGTGTCTGCCTTCGGGGTCGGGGTGGTGTGTGGAGCTGGGACGAGAGGTGAGGAGCGCGAGGTGTTTGAGAGCCGTCGCTGCCGCGGGAGAGCGAGGAAAGTTCAGGCGACTGCGCGTTGACAAACGGGTGGTGTGCCCGTCCGGGCTGCCGGTGCCGTGACCACGGGCTATCGTTGGCTCTGCGTTTGCATATATTTGGGACGTGCGGTACAAATATTTACTGTGCTGCAACAGATTTGACCGTGGCTGTGATGGAGTAGCGCCAGATGGGCGACGTTCCCCTGACTTCACTGTGCTGCCAGCAGTAGGCACACACGACAAGCGACGCCCCTTCTCGGCGACTTCCTTCGGCTCCGGGAAACTGCGGCGAAACGGCGGGCGCCAAGATTGACCCACGTTTTTTCACTTTCCTTTGTTGCAATTGCATAAAGCCGCCCATTTTTGTTTGGTTTTCGGTGGCACCGGCGACGGCGAAGCAATGCACTGGCGACGTCTTCCCTCAGAAAGAAACTTTTTTTTTTCTCTGGCGACATCTCTGTGTGACTCTGTTTGTTGTTTTTATAGGTCCACTGATCAGGTGACTACTTGAGAGCGAATCATGCTACTAGTATTTTCTAGCCGGCCGGTATCACTGTCTGGAGGCTCATCCAGCGTCAGAGTCCGGCTCCGTGATCCGGCGCGCAGGCGGGGCGGCCAACAGAAGATTCCATTTGTGTTCACAGAAAAGAAACAGAAAGAAGAAGTTCCAGCCGCCGCAATCTGCGTGCGCATTGTGAACTAGTAGCAGCATGAAACGCGGATAATTTTTTTTAAACGGATGCAAAAGATTTGCTCATCCATTAAATAAGAGAAAAATAGAGTTTGACAGTTTGTAAGTGACTCTACAAATAAACGGCATGGCAATTACTCTCGTACAACAATACGCCCTAGTTTCTTAGCACCCGCTGTAACCCATAGGTTGGCCTCAAGCAGTATATTTTGAAGAAGAATAGGCGGTGGCGCACTCTTGTGGCGAAACACTGAAAACGTCAGGTAGAAGCACATCACAAGCCAAAAAATTCAATGCCTAGTGACCAGAGAATGACAACTTTTAGCTGGCAAGCCTAACAATTTCGTGCTTCAGTTTACTTTTTAAAAGAAAATTGCCGTACGTGTCGACTAACTTGTCATCATCGCGTCATTGGAATTGCCACACGATTTGCCACGTGCTCGTACCTGACGTCAAGTACTTATCATTTCCGTAAAATCTTAAAGCATCTACAGCCGGGGACCTCAAACATGTCTCAAACGCCCGGGCGGGTTGATCGGTCACAAAAAAAACTGACCCACCCGGATGCCTCAAACCGTCCTCAGACGCATAGGTTGTCCGGCGCACCTCATATCCAGCCCAAATATAGGGCGGATATGGGGCGGCCCAGGTGCGTCGGCCAGTCAGCCCAGCCCACCCCGACCGCGCATATATCCCCTCCGATGAACCCTAGACCTTAGTCCACTCCACTCTCTCAGTCCTTTCCTCTTCCTAATCCGTCCTCTCATCTTCCCAATCCGCCTTCTTCTCTTCCTAATCCGATCCATGGCGGACGATCGGAGCAGCTCCAGCGCCAATGGCAACGAGAGCAACGTCGATGCAGCCGCTCTCCGCATTGCTTTGCGCTGCTCCTGTCTAGATCAGGGCGGCGGCTTCAGAGGCAACTCACGGAGCAACGCGCCATCCCTCTTCGCCCGTCGTCGCAGTGTGGGCGACGTTGTCGGGCCGTCCCGTCCGGCACGCAGCACTGGTGGGAGTGCCACCGAGTGAATTGCAAAAAACCACCAGATTTGGGGCTTCATCTGCGGAAAACCACCAGGTCGCTAATCATTTGCAAAAAACACCACACATTCAGTAAACATTTTGCAGTTTGCACTGAACAGGTGATTTAGCCCATTTAATCACTTTCTGACATATGGGGCCGGACTGTAAGAAGCTGACTTGGCAAAATAATCATACACAGACCCCTAATAGATTTTAAAAAAAGCAGTCAGCCCCCTGGACCATGCAAGGTGAAGCTCTGTGGCTTGGCTGACCTGGATGCGCACGTAGTTGCGGCCGCAGGTGTGGCCGAACGCCATGGCGACGGCCTGATCGACCATGTCGGCGACGCCCTCGGCGGTGAGGCGGGCCATTTCGGCGGGGGACGGCGAGCGCGGGGGGATCGGTGTGCGCCAGCCGGCGGACGGGGTGGCGGAGCCGGAGGCCGTGCCGCCGGAGGAGGACCCGGAGCCGATGGAGACGACGAGCAGGTCGTCGACGCCGGCGGCGAGGGGGAACTCCTGCTTGTTGTGCAGCACGTGCGTGATGGCCGCCGCGGCGGGGTTGCCCATGGCTGCCACGCCACCGGACGCAGCGGCGATGGCCGTAAGGCCGTTCATGAAGCAGACCGCGGCCGCACAGACGTCTCGGAGGCGGAAGTCGAAGCTGTCCGACGACCTCTCCCCGCGCCGGAACAGCGCGGCCCACCTCCCGCGCCATCCACCTCCACCTCCGCCCCACCCGCCCTTCCCGAGGCTCGCCGCCACGAATGCCAGCGCGTCCGTGGCCGTATACTTCGTGGGGGAGGGGACGCGTTGACCTCGTTCGCCTGCCCTCTGCCCGGCGGCAGAAGCATCCAAGCCGTGTCGTGAGGACGGCTGGACACATCACCAGGGCGCACCATGCTGGGCAGGTCGGCCACCGCGACGCGCCTTGCCGGCCGGTGTGCCCCCCTATCGCTGCGCGCGAGGAAGGAGATGCCCTTCGTGGGGGAGGGGGGGAGGGGCTTGATTGCTTTTTTTAAGATCCAGGGAGGTATATGTCAATTTGTTGCCAAATCAGCTCCTTACATTGCGGCCCCACTTGTCAGAAAGTGGTTAAACGGGCTAAAGCACCTAATCAGTGCTTTTTGCAAAAAGTTCACTGAATGCGCGGTGATTTTTGCAAATGATTAGCGACCTGGTGGTTTTCCGCAGATGAAGCCCCAAATGTGGTGGTTTTTTGCAATTCACTCAGCGCCACCAGCTTCGCCCCAATCCAAGTACGCCGCCTAGCCGCCACCCCGTCCATTATACCTCTGGAGAGCGTCCACGGGCACCGTTGGTGCTTGTGCCCTTGCCGGTGTCGGGTCGGTCGAGGACGCCCGAGTTGAGGGTGCGGGCAGCAAGGTACGAGCAGCAAAACGTGAGGGAGGCCATGGCGGCGCCAAGACGGGTCCGCGAGGCGTCGGGCCCTCGCGCGAGCACCCATCGATCCCGAGGATGTGATCATTGCGTCCGTCCTCCGGCGCTCCCTAACAACTGCGGAGGCGATTACGCGGCGGCTATGGCGGAAGAACACCAAAGCGCTCCGGCTCGCTACCGAGCTGTCGGAGCGCGGGGCGTCAGCGAAGGCAAGGAGGCACGCCGAGAAGCAGGAACGCTTGCTTTGGAGGTTTGTCGGGGGTCACATGGAGCTGTCCGACGACGGCTCAAGCTCCGACAACGACGACAACGACCCTCCGGCAGCTGAAGCCTACACCGAAGGCCAAAGTAGCACCGCCGATCGCAAGGGGAAGGGGGCGGCTCGCCCTTCCCCGTTTAATTAAGTTTTTTTATCGTATGTTTAGGGTACTGTCCGATTGAAACTGCTTCTTTTGATTGTCCGATGATCGTTTCTGCTATAATTATGTCCGATTTAACTAGATTTCATGCTAGTTTGTTGATCTATGTAGTTTTATTTTAGTACGTGAATGTATTTCATGAATATAAAAGGCAAAAGTTGAGATACACGGGTGCGAACGCATTTAAATAAAGAGTGCCCAGCGTCAGCAGACACGTCTGAACGCGTCCGCGAAGGTTTAAGAGTCCGGATTTGCTAAATCCGACCGTAGATGCTCTTAGACGAGCCTTGCAATTGTGTATACTCGAGACGGATCTGACCACAGGTGCCCTTCCAATCGACGACAGCGTCAGGCTGGCCTTGGAGCTCAAGTTTGCATGAGAAAAATGACGCGCCTATCATCAATCCGTTAGGTGGACGTGTGCAGCGGAGACGTGTCCGTCAGCCAGTTCAGCAGGACGCGCCGGTCGTCTGGACGCAAGAAGAAGAGTCAAGAGATGTGCAGGGACGACTTTGACCTCACCGGAGAGGTCGTCGGCCACATTGACGCGGCCGCCGTGGGTTATCCCACCGCCAGCCATCCATTCCTATCGCCTCTAGGTTTGGGAACTCTTTTAATGCTTCGTCCTCACACCTGTCCGCCGGTCTCCCTCTAGCGTGATGGTTAATTCCTTCCTTCAGGTCCCACAGTTCTTCTCAGGAGTGCTAAATAAAAAGAAGAAGAGTCAAGACGCGTGCGAGGTTCTTTTTCTTGTCGTTCA
This sequence comes from Triticum aestivum, assembly GCF_018294505.1. Classification (NCBI taxonomy): domain Eukaryota; kingdom Viridiplantae; phylum Streptophyta; class Magnoliopsida; order Poales; family Poaceae; genus Triticum; species Triticum aestivum. Next base: position 324,967,594 of record NC_057808.1, on the reverse strand, counting down.
TCTTCTTTATTACTCCCAAGTATGATTACGTGCGTGAGGACGCACGTACGCGCACCGTCTCCGGTCATCTCGACAAGCCATCTTATGTCGCTGTAGCAGCTGAAAATTTGGCCGTGCATGTTAGCAAAATTGCTTACGGATGGTGTGATTACAAGTCAGCAATGTAACAACTCGTAAACAAGAACGGTTAATTCCGTAAAAAGCACTTGAATGTTAAAGTAACTGTTTAACTATTTACAAGTCGTCTGAATTTAAAATTTGGGTCGGGCGATCTCAGGCAGGCTCGCCGGTAGCATGGTGGTGGGTGGTGGTTGAGGGGAGGGTTGGACGACGAGGCTGGGACGGGAGTGCCGGCGGCCGCGGGCGGTGGAGGCCAAGGTACGCAGGGCGGTTGTGAGGCTCGAGGTTGAAGATGAACATCACCATCCGTTTTACATGTAATGCTAAGAACAGATCAACTGAACCAAATTGATTTTTCATTTACCTGACTTCTAGCCAGTCCCTTAAAGTAAACCCAACTGTTAAAATAACATGATCTCCATCGTACAACAACACAAAGCACCAACATGGGACTTTGAGTCACTCCGAAAAAAGGATCAACCCATGTGGCACTCTTGAGAGCGGCATGTGCGATGGATTGGCTACATCACAACAGTCCCGTCTACCAGTCTTTTCCCCTAGTCGTCACCTAGGAGGCCGCCTTCTGAACGTCGCGCGGCGTCGAGGTTTCTCACGGTGCTCTGGTGGCGCCTCCTGCAATCCCTGCGTGGGACGGCTGCTGTGGCAATGACTTGTATCACACAATGTTTGCACACCATGGTGATATAGGACAATGCTCGTGGGCATGGATCGGGATGCGCGACGCCGATATGGCGGTTGTACGCTCTTGATCAAGCGGCGGTTGCGCTCGCGTGGACATGCATCAGCGATAGTGATTTACCTTTTCTGCTCCAGATTCGGCCATGTAGGCCCATGTGTCAGCGAGCCTAGGCATGGATCTCTCCGATGAGGTGGTAGTCAGCGGTGGTGTGCTCCGCGATCGCTGTTGATCCTTAATCCTTATGGTGACCACTATAGCCTGTGGCGGCGGACTCTTTACAGATTGCGATGGCCATCAAAAAGTCTCTGAGAGACTTCCTCTCTCCAGATCTAGTGGTTGACTTTAGCAGGAAGATGCAAACTATGAACGATGGGTTGACGCAGAGGGATAGTTGTGCGGCGGTCGCACATCACATGTAATTGCTGGGATTGCAGAAAAGTGGTGGCCGCAATACATAAGTTACGTTGATGGTGGTGCTAGTCAAGCACTGCTACCTCTTGAGCATGCGTTGGTTTTCCCTTCAGGAGGAAAGGGTGATGCAGCAAAGTAGCGTAAGTATTTTCCTCAGTTTTTGAGAATCAAGGTATCAATCCAGTAGGAGACTACACGCAAGTCACCTCGTATTTACACAAACAAATAAGAACCTTGCAACCAACGCGATAAAGGAGTTGTCAATCCCTTCACGGCCACTTGCAAAAGTGAGATCTGGTAGAGATAATAAGATAAATATTTTTGGTATTTTGATAATATAAACTGAAAGTAAATATTGCAAAGTAAAATAGATTGGAAACTTGTCAGGGGATGGACCCCGGGCAGGCAACGGAACCCGGATCCTCTTCAAAAAACAACGGGGCTAGCACCGCCCCTCAATACCGGCACGCGCTTGGCCGGGTCGCTCAGCCCGGCCAAGCCCCGCAAGCCGGCCAGACTAGCCGACCCGGCAAGACACGTCGACTCGGCCTCAACAACTAGCGCAAGACAGCCGAACCCGGCACGGCCAAAGCCTCCTCACCAAGCCAGCGCCACCCATGGCGTGCTACGCAATCCAGCCGCGGGTCAACTCCCGTCCCATCCAGGCCGTATGATGGGGACGAGACTTCAATCAACGATGACCGAGGCAACAGTGCCCCGCCCATGCCTCTGGTCAGCAGGAACGTGGCAACAGTGCCCCTCACCTACCCGCTGACCAGGGCCGGCGTGGCTACAGTGCCCCCGCCCTCACCGCTGACGACAGCAAGCGGCAACCTGACGGAGAGCACTGTACACGACTCGACTCGGCCACGCCCTGACGATCGACAAGACGGCGCACAGTCCCCCTAGGCATGCGGGGCCCGCACCTAGGGGAACCCGGCGAACCACAAGCCCTCAGCGGGACCCAGCCCGGGTCCCCGGACACCGACAATACGGACCCACCGACTTGTAATATTACCATTGTACCCCCGGGGGGTTGGACTATAAAACCCCCCGGGAGCCCACGATCATTCGAGGGGCGAGCGAGAGGACTAGCCACGAAACAGCAACACCGGAGGGAAGGAGCAGGCCAAGCCTTGGTCAGCTTCCTTCCTCCTCCATACAGCTCCACGAGCAACATTGTACTATCGATCATCCAACTACACTCGGCAGGACTAGGGGTATTATCTCTCCGGAAAGCCCCGAACCTGGGTATGTCCGGCGTCCCGTGCCCGCTCATGCCAACCTCGCCTTTGGAGTCCACCAGCGCCCTCGAGCCTCCTCCTCTCTTTAGCCATCCCTTGGCATCTGTCGTGCGCCCACCACAACAGTTGGCGCCCACCATGGGGCAGCTCGAGGAGCTGGCCAGGAGCGTGCTTCAGACGGGGCCCTTCTCCTGCACCGACGAGTCCGTCGTGCTGGCGGACGACGTCGTCGGCGCGCTTGCCGCCTCCTTCGCCGCGCTGCGCATCTCCGATGCGTTCGCGGCCGGCGAGTACCCCAGCGAGGTGCTCAGCTACTCCGACTCTCCCCTCTCCCTCGGCGGCGGCGTTTCCGCCGGGGCAATGGACGTCCTTGTGGAGGTCTTCGTCACCGGCGATGGCGCCTCCTCCTCGTCGAGCAAGACGAGGAAGGCTGCCGAAGCCAGGGCCGCAGCGGATCGGATCGAGCCGTCCGATCCGTTGCGCGCCGCGATGCAGAGCCTCCGCATCCCCATCGGCACCGACGTCGACGCCACCAACGTCGCTGAGGCCCGAACCCAGCTCGAGGAAAGGCGCCAGCAGATGCTGGACCTATCTGAGACGCTCGCCGCCACTCAGCGTCGCCTGGACGCCGCTCAGCTGGAGCGCGACGCCGCCTACGGATTCACGCCCGCCGCGGCCGAGCCAAGCCGGGTCGCCGATGTGCGTGCCCGGGGAGGAGCGATCGGCCGGGCCCTCGGCGCCGTCCCAACCGTCTACGAGACCCCAGCGAAGAACATGCGCGCTGCCCAGGCAGCCGCAGTCGGCCTGGACCAGCTCGCGGGTGAGGAGCTGAAAGAGCGCATCGGGCGGATGCGTGAACTCCTCCACGCCGCCAACACCCAGCAGGACCGCCTCAACCAGCTCGCCAAGCCGGCGGGATCCGGCTCCGCCCGCCTTGGCGGGCCCGGCGAACTTCTGCACACCGCTTCCTCGCCACCCGGCGAGGCGCACTCCGGCCGAGCCCGGACTCGGCGCGACCCGGCCGCTACAGCCGCCGGCGGATTGGGCGACGAGCCCGTCCTAGAGATCCAGCGCGGACCCGGCCAGCATGGCCGGCGTCCGGCTCCAACCGACCCGGCCCCCCGTGGCCTGGCCGCAAGTCGACTCGGCCCGCGCGCCATCGACGACGCCGACGCTCGCCACCGCCTCGATCAGCTCGCTCGCTCCCTGGAGGTGGAGGAGAGCGGCGCTATCGGGCCGGCGTGCTTCGGCCCGCGCATCCGGGAGGAGCCCTTCCCCAAAGGATTCATGCTCCCCCGCGACACCCCCAAGTACAACGGGACGGTGAAGCCAGAAGACTGGCTCACCGACTACACCACGGCCATTGGCATCACCGGTGCCAATCGTCGTCTCGCCGTGCGCTACGCACCGCTCATGCTCCAAGGGTCGGCCCGCACGTGGTTGAACAGCCTGCCGATGGGCAGCATCAACACGTGGGTGGACTTCGAGGAAGCCTTCGTCCGCAACTTCACGGGGACCTACAAGCGACCCGGCCGCCCTAGCCAGCTCGCCATGTGCGTGCAAGGGCCTACGGAGACCGGTCGCGAGTACCTCGCACGCTGGACCGAGCTCCGAACAGCTGCGAGGGCGTCCATGAAGTCCAGGCGATCCAGTACTTCGTCAGCGGGTGCCGAGACGGCACCCTCCTCAAGCACAAGCTCTTACGCTCCGAGCGGCCACCATGGCCGCGCTCATGGTGACGGCGGACAAGTATGCCAACGCCGACTCCGCCATGAAGATCCAGGTGGCACTGGATGAAGCCGGCAAGGCGAAGCCGGTTCCCCCTCCGAAGCTGGCCGGCGAAAGCAGCTGGCAGCAGCATCACCAGAACAACAAGCGCAGGGCCGACCAGCCGGCGCTGCGTCATGACAACCGGCTCGTCGCGGCCACCGAGCCCGCGGCGGACCCGGCGGCGAAGCACCGGCAAACCGGCAAGACGGCATGGCAACCCGCCATGAGCTTCGAGCAGATGCTCGACGCCCCCTGCAAGCACCACAGTGGCGCAAGACCCTCCACGCACACGCTTCAGTAGTGCGCCATCACCAAGCGCATCATGAGGGGCGATGTCCCGCCCCCACCGGCTCCGGCTCCAGGCGCGGGACAGCCGCCTCCGCCTCCACCGCCGCCTCCAGCTGGCGGCGCGATGCGCGACGACGCCTACCCGGACCAGAGCGCGGCCTACGTCGTCTTCACCAGCCTTGGCGACGACAAGCGCAGCGAGCGCCTCCTTCGGCAGGAGGTGAACACCGTCGTCCCGGCCAAGCCGGAGTTCATGCATTGGTCGGATCGCACGGTCACCTGGACCCAACAGGATCACCCGACAGTCATGCCGAGCCCGGGTGGTTACGCCCTCGTCCTCAACCCCACCATCGTCGCGCGGCGCACATGCAAGTTCTCCCGAGTCATCATCGACGGCGACAGCAGAATCAACATCCTCTACCGCGACACGATGACCAAGCTCGGCCTTAAGGCCGAGGACCTGGAGCCAACCCGAACGATCTTCCACAGCATCGTGCCCGGCCTCTCCTGCTCCCCCATTGGCCGGGTCCGGCTAGATGTCCTGTTCGGTGACAGTAGCCACTTCCGGCGCGAACCGATCTGGTTCGAGGTGGTGGACCTGTCCAGCGCGTATCACGCGTTGCTGGGCCAGCCCGCGCTCGCCAAGTTCATGGCGGTTCCCCACTACACGTACCTGAAGATGAAGATGCCGGGTCCCAGGGGCCTCATCACCATCACCGGCGATTACCGCAAGTCCCTGGAGTGCGCCCGAGACGGCGCCAAGTTGGCCGAGTCGCTGGTCATTGCCGAGGAGCGGCGCCAGCTCGACCGGATCGTCGCCCTGGCAGGCGAGGCCTCCGCCGCGTCGATCCCGACCCCGGACCCGGCCGACGAGGCCGCCTTCAAGCCCTCCAAGGAGACCAAGAAAGTGAAGCTCAACCCAGAAGACCCCAGCTGCAGCAAGTACGTTGTCATAGGCGCCCTGCCTCGACAGCAAATAGGAAGGCGAGCTCGTCGACTTCCTCCGTGAGAATCGGGATATCTTCGCATGGACCCCCAAGGACATGCCGGGTATCCCGAGGAAGTACGCCGAGCACAAACTTCACGTCCGCAAGGACGCCAAGCCTGTCCATCAACCCCTACGACGATTTTCCGAAGAGAAGAGAAGAACCATTGGTGAAGAGGTCGCCAAGCTTTTGGCGGCCGGCTTCATAATGGAAGTGTTTCACCCCGAGTGGCTGGCCAATCCAGTCCTCGTCCTGAAGAAGAACAAGACCTGGCGCATGTGTATCGACTACACCAGCCTCAACAAGGCCTGTCCCAAGGATCCGTTCGCCCTCCCGCGGATCGACCAAGTCATCGACTCGACCGCCGGGTGTGAGCTCCTGTCCTTCCTGGACGCTTACTCCGGCTACCACCAGATCAAGCTGGACCCGGCCGACGCCCTGAAGACGTCCTTCATCACGCCCTTTGGGGCGTATTGCTACATCACCACGTCGTTCGGCTTGAAGAACGCCGGCGCCACCTTCCAGCGCTGCATGCAGAAATGCCTGCTGCCGCAACTCGGCCGCAATATCCACGTATACGTGGACGACATCGTGGTGAAGACCAAGCAGCACCTCACGCTCCTCGACGATTTGAAGGAAACCTTCGCCAACCTCCGCGAATACAAGGTCAAGCTTAACCCAGAAAAATGAGTCTTCGGCGTCCCGGCCGGAAAGCTACTCGGCTTCCTCGTGTCGGAACGCGGCATTGAGGCGAACCCGGAGAAGATCAAGGCCATCGAGCGCATGCGCAAGCCGGCTCGGCTGTGTGATGTCCAGAAGTTCACCGGATGCTTGGCCTTGGTTAGCCGGTTTCTAAGCCGGCTGGGCGAGAGGGCGCTACCCCGGTACCAGCTGATGAAGAAGACGAGCCCGTTCGAATGGAACGGCAAGGCAGACGAGGCCTTCCAAGACCTCAAGCGCATGCTCTCCACCGCACCAGTCCTGGCCGCGCCGACCGACAAGGAGCCGCGACCTCGCGGGCGGTCAGCACGGTGCTGGTGGTCGAGCGACCAGAGAAGGGCAAGATCCAAGCCGTCCAGCGCCCAGTCTACTACCTGAGCAAGGTGCTCTCCATCTCCAAGCAGAACTACCCGCACTACCAAAAGATGTGTTACGGCGTGTACTTCACCGCCAAGAAGCTGAAGCAGTATTTCCAAGAGCACGTTGTCCCCGTGGTCAGCACGGCGCCTATCGGAGAAATCATCGGGTGCCGGGATGCCTCTGGCCGGGTTGCCAAGTGGGAAATCCAGCTAGTCGGCCACACCATCCTCTACGAGCCCCGCACCGCGATCAAGTCTCAAGCCCTGGCCGACTTCCTCGTCGACTGGACCGAGACCCAGTACTTGCCGCCGCCTCCCGACTCGACGCATTGGCGCATGCACTTCGACGGGTCCAAGATGCGACTCGGCTTGGGGGCCGGCATCGTACTGTCATCCCCGAAGGGCGACTGGCTCCGCTACGCGCTCCAGATCCACTTCGCCGCCTCCAACAACGTCGCCGAGTACGAAGCCCTTGTGCACGGCCTCCGGCTTGCCAAGGAACTCGGCATCCGGCGCATCCTGTGCTACGGCGACTCGGACCTGGTGGTGCAGCAGTGCTCCGGCGAACGGGACGCCCGTGACTCCAACATGGCAAGCTACCGCTTCCTCGTCCAGAAGCTGTCCGGATCCTTCGAGGGCTGCGAGTTCCTCCACGTCCCGCGCGCGGAGAACGAAGCAGCCGACCCACTCGCCAAGATCGCCTCATCACGACAAGCCATCCCGTCCGGTGTCTCCCTCGAGCACATGCGCAAGCCGTCCGTCAAGCCATCGCCGGACTCCGAGTCCATCATGTTCCAGACGACCCGGCCGTGGAACGCGGAACTCCTCCGCCCGTTTTACAGTTAGCCGCACAAGCGTATGTATCATCGCCTTTTGTGAACGCATGAAACTATGGGGTCCCCGAACGAGACTCGGGGGCTGCCTTTTGTCGACCAATTTATTGTGTCCCTATTTCCTTGCATCACTATACCACTGAACCCGACCACCGGTCCGACTCGCTCCACCTGGGGGCTCGGGGGCTGGCCGGCTCGGTCGCCACCCCGCTGCCTTACTTGGTGATTCCTGATACAGTTAGTATGCCGCGGTCCCCCACTTCGCCCTAAAGCCACAGATCCAGCTTTGGCTGTCGGCTGGCAAGCACAACGGGCCAAAGCTCCTTCGCGCTTCATACACTAAGTCAAAGGCTGCCGGGTCGATCGACCCGGCCCACCATTCATCAAATGAACAGCCGCACGACCGGCTACTCGCCAACCGGCTTCGCCGGATTGCCGCCAGCCGGCCCAGTGGGTGTTTCGCTCGCGCTCAACGTTTCGAGGGACCCAAGTCCTGCGCGCTCCTCTCAAAGAACCGAACTCCTTGTCACGGACCGGAGCCTCGGCCGTCTGACTCGGGGGGGGGGAGGTTTGAGAAAGGAAAAGCGCATGAAATCGGTCCAAAAAAACCGAAGGCAAAAATGCAAAAGCACCCATGACATCTACACAAGTATTTAAGAAAAGGCCCACGGCCCGAGTTCATTACACCCTAAAACCCCCAGTGGGTGGGTGGACCTGCTATTTAACAGATTTTACACAAAGTGTCTCAGGCATCTCCAGCGCCGCGTCGCGACATCGATGGCTCTCCCCTGGCGACCTCCGGGTCCAGCGAGGTGCCGGTGTCCTCCTCAGCACCCGTGTCGCGGTAGATGCCCGTCTCCTCCGAGCTCCCCTCCGGATCATGGAGGAGCAAGCCGTAGTCGTCGCCGTCCACGGCCCTGCCGTCTTCCGTCCGCTCCGGATGGAACTCGTCGTGGAAGGCGAACTCGGCGATGTAGCTGGCCCGGGAGGCAATCCGGCCGGCTTGCTCCTACAAGAGCTGCTCCGAACCGGCCCGCTGGCCCATCAACGCATCCAGCTGCAGGTCCAGATGCCAGGACAGCGCGAACTGGAGCGCCATCTCAGCACCGGCACGAGCGGCGAAGACGCGCCACTCGCCAAGCCGGTCCGGCCCCATCTCCAACCAACGCGCCAGGCGCAAGAAGCTGCTCGGTTGGACGGAGTCCGGCCATAGGGCCGCCGTCATTGCGGTGCCGGCCTGGGACAGCCGCCCCAACTGCGTTCCCAGGACCTACAGGCGGGCCTCAGCGGCGGCGATGATCTCCGGGAAGGTCCAGGCCACCCGCGGATCCGCCCGGACCCAATGACGCCGGTCGGGTCGCGCTGATAGCGGACGGCTTCCTCCGCCAGCCGCTGTGTCTCTGGGAAGGCCCCTGCCGCAAAGGAAGAAGCGAGTTAGAAGAAGAACAACAAGGAAGAAAGGCCGGATCCCGACCCGGCAGACGACAAGAAAAAGCACTTACTGGAGAAGGACTCTTCCAGGTGCTGCGCCTCAAGCAACGTACCACGCCGCTCCCGCTCGATGGCGCGGTCGCGCTCCTCGAGCGCCTTCTCCAGATCGGCCGCCTTGGCAAGGGCCGCCTTCAGCTCGGCGTCCTTGTCTTCGGCCGCCTTCTCGGCCGCCTCGCGGCGACGGCCTCGTCCTGACGGGCCCCCTCAGCCGTGGTGACCTGCCCCCGCAGGCGATCCACCTCGGCCTGGAGCCGGCCCTTGTCGTCGGCCAGCTGGCCGCGCTGCTGGTCCGCCTCCACCAGGGCCTGCTGCGCCTCTGCCACCTTGGCGGCTTCCGCCTTAAGGAGCTCCACCTCGTCCTCGAGGCGGCTCTTGTGACCCGCCAGCTGCTCATGCAGCCGGTTGGCCTCGTCGAGAGACCGCCGAGCCGCGGCCGCCTCCGCCCTCGCCTGCGCCGCCTCGACGCCAAGACGGCCGGTGTCGGCAACGAGCCGGTCGTAGTGATGACCGGCCCGAAGCAGACGAGTCCGCCAGGACAGCACCTCGGCTGCGAAAAAGAAGGACTCAGCAGAAGAAAAAAGCAAGACTTAAGATTTGGCCAACTGTTACACAGTTGGCCCGAATCTCGGGGGCTACACCCAGTGGGTGCGCTAGCGCGCCCCCAGTAGAAAAGAGCACAAGAATACCTGCGGCGACGCGGAGCTCCTCCTCCTTGGCGGCAAGCTGCTCCATGAGCTCCCGGTGCTTGCCCAGGAGAAGATTGTAGGCAGCGACCCGGAAGGCATCGAGATGCTGAAGAAAGCAGAAATCAGAACAAGGCCAACACTCTAAAGATTCGACCCAACTACTACGTAGTTGGCCCGAACCTCGGGGGCTACACCCAGTGGGTGCGCTGGCGCGCCCCCACAAAGAAGAAATTAAAAGAAGACTTACCAGAACGGCGCGCTCCAGGTCGCGCGTCCACTCCACCTCGGCCTGGGCGAAGGCCTCGAGCCGTTCCGTCCGGCCTCGCAGGCGGCGACTGACGGCGTCCAGCGCCGCCTCCTCCTGGGTCTGAGGCCCGAAGACAACGGCGCCCCCGCTCCGCACCGGCTGCGGCACGGCAGCTCGGCGTCCTCCCTGCCGGGGCACCAAGGCGTACTCCCCGCTGGCCGCTCCCGACGCGGCCAGCACCTCCTCCGACGCCCCTCCCAGCGCCGACGACGACCCGGACGCCGGGACGCCCTGCGTCGCCGTCTCCGGCCCAGCTGCCAAGGTGGCCTCCGGCACCGCCGCCCGCGGTGCCTCCTCCAAAACCGGCGGCGCCTCCGACACCGCCGCCCGCAACGTCTCTTCCAAAACGACGCCGCCTCCACCACCATCAGTCCCCGCTCGCTCGACCACGTCGGCCCGCGGCGGGGTGTCATCCTCCACCTCCACGACCTCCCGGTCGGGGATCACCACCTCAGCCCGGCCTCCACGGCCGCGCTCCCTCACCGACGACGGCTCAAAGACAGTCGCCGCCACCACCGTGCCCTCTGGCATCTCGCGCCAGGCCGGCTCCGCGCCGGGTCACGCCCATGCCGCCGCCGCGTCGGTCCAAGCACGGACCGACGCCGCCTCTAGCTCCGCCTCAGCCCGGTTCCTGTCCCGCCAGGCCAAGGCTTCGGCGTCGTTCGGATCCAGACCGAGGTCCGAGTCGGCCCGTCTCTCCACCTCGGCCTGGTCGGCGAGGTCGGACCGGCTCCTGCGGAACGCGGCCCCTTCGGCGGTCGCGGCTTCCGCCGCCACCCTCGCCAGAGCGATTGGCGACCTGGAGAAGAAGACAAAATGAGCAGAAAAGAAACAAGACTAGCTCAAGAAAAAAATCTGAGCGCAAACGAGAGATGAAGCTTACCCCGCCAAGACCGGGACCGGGGTTGGCCTCCTGTGCCCGCCGCCGCGCTTCCTCTTGGCCGGCCTCCCGGCCCCGGCCGGGTCCGCCGTGCGCTTCGGGGCCCGGGGTCGTGGGGCGACGCTGTCTTTCCCATGCGGGCAGCTCGGCACCGCCCCGTGCGAGGACCCGGCTCCGCTCGCATCGTCGCCTCCCCCGCCCAACACCACTACACTAACAACTGGCGTCAGCATCGACCGTTTCGTGCCGCGGTCAGCAATTCAAGACACATGAAGAAAAACACAAGACTTACCCACGCGACGCCCAGCGCCGGCGTCGGAGTCGGCCTCCTCCTCCCCTCCATGAGTCGCGGGCTCCTCTGGCGCCACCGGCTCCACCTGCGACGGGGCCCGGGCGTAAGGATGCCGAATTGCGTTCAGAAGTACCCCCCGCGTCGCGTCAGGACGGATGAGAAGGTGCGCGGCAGCAAAGTAAGAAGACCAGACACTCACCTGCGGCGCCGGGTTTGACTGGCTGTATGGCGCCTTGCCGAACCGCCAGTCCTCCCCAAGGTTGGCCTTGGAGATGTCATTCACGCCACGCGCGACCTGCTCCGCGGACAGCCGCGTCGACCCCATGCGGTTGGGGTCTTGAAGGCCGACCATTTCGCCGATGAGGCAGGAGCGCCCCTGAAGCGGAAGGACCCGGCGCATGATGAACGCGGCGAGGAGGTCGGTGCCGGTGAGCCCCTCATGCGTCCTCATTACCGTCAGCTGCTCGCAGAGATTAACAATCTCCTGCGACGGGCGCCTGGGCGAGTAGCCCCAGTTCGTCTTCGCCCGCGGCGGTGCGATGGCGAAGGCCGGAAGGTTGATGCGATCCGCACCAAGGTTGCGGACGTAGAAGAAGGAGTTCTGCCACTTCTTGGCAGAATCCTCCAGCGGGATCTTGGGGAAATCCGCCCCCGGCCTCTTCGAGATGACGGCGGCGCCGCAATCGGCGAACTCCCCGGCCGACGGGCCCTGCTGCTTCAAGGAGAAGAAGCGCGCCCAGAGGTCGATCATAGGCTCGACCCCCAGGTACCCCTCGCAGAGGGTGACAAAGCCGGAGAGCTGGACGATGGCGCCGGCGCCAAGATGATGCGGCTGGAGCCCAAAGAAATCCAGGAACGCGTGGAAGCAGGTGCTCGACGGCAGCCCGAACCCGCGCTCGAAGTGAGTGAGGAAGACCACGTGCTCCTGCCCCTCGGGCCGAGGCCTCTGCTCGCCGCGCGGCAGGCGGACGCCGACGTCTGTCTCCCGCGGCAGGCGCCGCGTCGCCCGGAGTTGGGCGATGTCCTCGGAGGTGACATTCAAACCCATCCAAGAGCCCGATGGCAGCGAAATGATCAAAGGAAGAAGAAGGAAGATGGACGGCGAAGGAGTTCTGCTCGGAGCAGCGGGCACCGCAGTGCGTCAATTGCAAAGAGCGGAGCGAGAGCAAAGGGACAGGAGGGCGCGAGCAAGAATAATGTCCGCCGCCCCCTGCCCCCCGATTTAGAACCCTCGGTTTGAACGTGGGGAAGTGGGGAAGTGGGATCGTCTGCATGCGCCCGTTCCACTACCCCGTAATAAGTGCGCACGTACACGCGCAGTAACTGCCCGGGGAAGAGCAACCGGCCCCCGGACGCCGCAATAAATCCGCGCGCTTGGGCCGAGGGCGCACGGCGGTGGGCCCCAGCCCGTCGCCCGGTCCCGTCACGCGCGTGGCCTGTCAGGCCCCTCCGACTTCCGGGCACCACGTGGCGCCCGCGCAGAGCTCGAGGGGTTGCCCCAAGATTCGGCGGACTTCTCGGTCCCCGCCACAGCCGGGATGCCACGATCCGGTTTCCGAGAAAACCGGCACACAGTGGGTGTTGCCAGACCCGGCGCTCGCAGAATCCACTTTGCTTAAGGGGGAAACTGTGAAGGCCCACTCATCCGAAGACGGCGGACCTTCACAGCTTCGGGGACTACTGTCGGGGGGATGGACCCCGGGCAGGCAACGGAACCCGGATCCTCTTCAAAAAACAATGGGGCTGGCACCGCCCCTCAATACCGGCACGCGCTTGGCCGGGTCGCTCGACCCGGTCAAGCCCCGCAAGCCGGCCAGACTAGCCGACCCAGCAAGACACGTCGACTCGGCCTCAACAACTAGCGCAAGACAGCCGAACCCGGCACGGCCAAAGCCTCCTCACCAAGCCAGCGCCACCCATGGCGTGCTACGCAATCCAGCCGCGGGTCAACTCCCGTCCCATCCAGGCCGTATGATGGGGACGAGACTTCAATCAACGATGACCGAGGCAACAGTGCCCCGCCCATGCCTCTGGTCAGCAGGAACGTGGCAACAGTGCCCCTCACCTACCCGCTGACCAGGGCCGGCGTGGCTACAGTGCCCCCGCCCTCACCGCTGACGACAGCAAGCGGCAACCTGACGGAGAGCACTGTACGCGACTCGACTCGGCCACGCCCTGACGATCGACAAGACGGCGCACAGTCCCCCTAGGCATGCGGGGCCCGCACCTAGGGGAACCCGGCGAACCACAAGCCCTCAGCGGGACCCAGCCCGGGTCCCCGGACACCGACAATACGGACCCACCGACTTGTAACATTACCATTGTACCCCCGGGGGGTTGGACTATAAAACCCCCCGGGAGCCCACGATCATTCGAGGGGCGAGCGAGAGGACTAGCCACGAAACAGGAACACCGGAGAGAAGGAGCAGCCCAAGCCCTGGCCAACTTCCTTCCTCCTCCATACAGCTCCAGGAGCAACATTGTACTATCGATCATCCAACTACACTCGACAGGACTAGGGGTATTATCTCTCCGGAGAGCCCCGAACCTGGGTATGTCCGGCGTCCCGCGCCCGCTCATGCCAACCTCGCCTCTGGAGTCCACCAGCGTCCTCGAGCCTCCTCCTCTCTTTAGCCATCCCTTGGCATCTGCCGTGCGCCTACCACGACAAAACTTATATGATGGAAAATAGACCCGGGGGCCATAGGTTTCACTAGCGGCTTCTCTCAAGATAGCATAAGTATTACGGTGGGTGAACAAATTACTGTCGAGCAATTGATAGAAAAGTGCATAGTTATGAGAATATCTAGGCATGATCATGTATATAGGCATCACGTCCGAGACAAATAGACCAAAACGATTCTGCATCTACTACCATTACTCCACACGTCGACCACTATCCAGCATGCATCTAGAGTATTAAGTTCATAAGAACAGAGTAACGCATTAGGCAAGATGACATGATGTAGAGGGATAAACTCAAGCAATATGATATAAGCCCCATATTTTTATCCTCGATGGCAACAATACAATACGTGCCTTGCTGCCCCTGCTGTCACTGGGAAAGGACACCGCAAGATTGAACCCGAAGCTAAGCACTTCTCCCATTGCAAGAAAGATCAATCTAGTAGGCCAAACCAAACTGATAATTCGAAGAGACTTGCAAAGATAACAAATCATACATAAAAGAATTCAGAGGAGATTCAAATATTGTTCATAGATAATCTTGATCATAAACCCGCAATTCATCGGATTTCGACAAACACACCGCAAAAAGAGTTACATCGAATAGATCTCCAAGAAGATCGAGGAGAACTTTGTATTGAGATCCAAAGAGAGAGAAGAAGCCATCTAGCTAATAACTATGGGCCCGAAGGTCTGTGGTAAACTACTCACACATCATCGGAGAGGCTATGGTGTTGATGTAGAAGCCCTCCATGATCGATTCCCCTTTCGGTGGAGCGCCGGAAAAGGCCCCAAGATGGGATCTCACGGGTACAGAAGGTTGCGGCGGTGGAAATAGGGTTTCGTGGTGCTCCTGGATGTTTTTGGGGTATATGGGTATATGTAGGAGGAAGAAGTAGGTCAGTGGAGCTGCGAGGGGCCCACGAGGGTGGGGGCGCACCTCTCTGCCTCGTGGCCTCCTCGCTTCTTTCTTGACGTCCACTCCAAGTCCCCTGGATCACGTTTGTTCCAAAAATAACTCTCCCGAAGGTTTCATTCCGTTTGGATTCCGTTTGATATTCCTTTTCTACAAAACACTGAAATAGGCAAAAACAACAATTTGCACTGGGCCTTCGGTTAGTAGGTTAGTCCCAAAATTAATATAAAAGTATATAATAAAGCCCATTAAACATGCAAAACAAATAATATAATAGCATGGAACAATCAAAAATTATAGATATGTTGGAGACATATCAAGCATCCCCAAGCTTAATTCCTGCTCGTCCTCGAGTAGGTAAATGGTAAAAATAGAATTTTTGATGTGGAATGCTACCTAGCATAATTCTTAATGTAATTTTCTTTAATGTGGCATGAATGTTCAGATCCGAAAGATTCAAGGCAAAAGTTTAATATTGACATAAAAATAATAATACTTCAAGCATACTAACTAAGCAATCATGTCTTCTCAAAATAACATGGCCAAAGAAAGTTCATCTCTACAAAATCATATAGTTTGGTCATGCTCCATTTTCGTCACACAACAATGCTCTCATCATGCACAACCCCGATGACAAGCCAAGCAATTCTATCTCAAACTTTTTTCAACTTTCACACAATACATGAGCGTGAGCCATGGATATAGCACTATGGATGGAATAGAATATAATGATGGGGGTTATGTGGAGAAGACAAAAAAGGAGAAAGTCTCACATTGACGCGGCTAATCAAAGGGCTAGGGAGATGCCCATCAATTGATGTCAATGCAAGGAGTAGGGATTGCCATGCAACGGATGCACTAGAGTTATAAATATATGAAATCTCAACAAAAGAAACTAAGTGGGTGTGCATCCAACTTGCTTGTTCACGAAGACCTAGGGTATTTCAGGAAGCCCATTGTTGGAATATACAAGCCAAGTTCTATAATGAAAAATTCCCACTAGTATATGAAAGTGACAAAACAAGAGACTCTCTATCATAAAGATCATGGTGCTACTTTGAAGCACAAGTGTGGAAAAAAGAGAGGATAGTAGCATTGTCCCTTTTTATTTCTTTTCTTTTTTTGGGCCTTTTTTTGGCCTTTCTCTTTTTTCTTTTTCTTTTTTTATTTCTTCTTTTTTTATTTGGGACAATGCTCTATTAATGATGATCATCACACTTCTATTTATCTACAACTCAATGATTACAACTCAATACTAGAACAAAATATTACTCTATATGAATGCCTTCGGCGGTATACTGATACGCCCATTTTGCATCATGCTTTTATATCGATATTTATTGCATTATGGGCTGTTATTACACGTTATGTCACAATACTTATCCCTTTTCTCTCTTATTTTACAAGGTTTACATGAAGAGGGAGAATGTCGGCAGCTGGAATTCTGGGCTGGAAAAGGAGCAAATATTAGAGACCTATTCTGCACAACTCCAAAAGTCCTGAAACTTCACGGAGGCACATTTTGGAATATATAAAAAATACTAGAGAAAGAATCCACCAGAGGGGGCCCACACCCTGGCCACGAGGGTGGGGGCGCGCCCTCCTGCCTCATGGGCCCCCTGGCAGGCCTCCCGTGCCCATCTTCTGCTATATGTAGTCTTTTACCCTGGAAAAAATAATAAGCAAGCTTTCGGGACGAAACACCGCCGCCACGAGGCGGAACCAATCTAGGGCTCGGGCGGAGCTGTTCTGCCGGGGAAACATCCCTCCATGAGGGGGAAATCATCACCATCGTCATCACCAACGATCCTCTCATCGGGAGGGGGTCAATCTCCATCAACATCTTCACCAGCACCATCTCCTCTAAAACCCTAGTTCATCTCTTGTATCCAATCTTTGTCCCAAAGCCTCAGATTGGTACCTGTGGGTTGCTAGTAGTGTTGATTACTCCTTGTAGTTGATGCTAGTTGGTTTATTTGGTGGAAGATCATATGTTCAGATCCTTTATGCATATTAATACCCCTCTGATTATGAACATGAATATGATTTGTGAGTAGTTATGTTTGTTCCTGAGGACATGGGAGAAGTCTTGCTATAAGTAGTCATGTGAATTTGGTATTCGTTCGATATTTTGATGAGATGTATGTTGTCTTTCCTCTAGTGGTGTTATGTGAACGTCGACTACATGACACTTCATCATTGTTTGGGCCTAGAGGAAGGCATTGGGAAGTAATAAGTAGATGATGGGTTGCCAGAGTGACAGAAGCTTAAACCCTAGTTTATGAGTTGCTTCGTAAGGGGCTGATTTGGATCCATATGTTTCATGCTATGGTTAGGTTTACCTTAATACTTCTTTTGTAGTTGCGGATGCTTGCAATAGGGGTTAATCATAAGTGGGATGCTTGTCTAAGGAAGGGCAGCACCCAATCACCGGTCCACCCACATACCAAATTATCAAAGTAACGAACGCGAATCATATGAGCGTGATGAAAACTAGCTTGACGATAATTCCCATGTGTCCTCGGGAGCACTTTCCTTCATATAAGAGTTTGTCCAGGCTTGTCCTTTGCTACAAAAAGGATTGGGCCACCTTGCTGCACCTTGTTTACTTTTTTTACTTGTTACCCGTTACAAATTACCTTATCACAAAACTATCTGTTACCGATAATTTCAGTGCTTGCAGAGAATACCTTACTGAAAACCGCTTGACATTTCCTTCTGCTCCTCCTTGGGTTCGACACTCTTACTAATCGAAAGGACTACGATAGATCCCCTATACTTGTGGGTCATCAAGACTCTTTTCTGGCGTCGTTGCCGGGGAGTGAAGCGCCTTTGGTATGTGGAATTTGGTAAGGAAATATTTATATAGTGTGCTGAAATTTACTGTCACTTGTTACTATGGAACATAATCCTTTGAGAGGCTTGTTCGGGGTATCGTCACCCCGACCAGTAGAGAAAAGAGTTGCTCCTCAACCTACTGAACCTACTGAAAATCTTTACTTTGAAATTCCTTCGGGTATGATAGAGAAGCTGCTAGCTAATCCTTTTACAGGAGATGGAGCATTGCATCCCGATTTGCACCTAATCTATGTGGATGAAGTTTGTGGATTATTTAAACTTGCAGGTATGCCCGAGGATGTTATCAAGAAGAAGGTCTTCCCTTTATCTTTGAAGGGAAAGGCATTGACATGGTTTAGGCTGTGTGATGATATGGGATCATGGAACTACAACCGATTGAAATTGGAATTTCATCAGAAGTTTTATCCTATGCATCTTGTTCATCGTGATCGTAATTATATATATAATTTTTGGCCTCGAAAAGGAGAAAGCATCGCTCAAGCTTGGGGGAGGCTTAAGTCAATGTTATATTCATGCCCCAATCATGAGCTCTCAAGAGAAATTATTATTCAAAAAAATTATGCTCGGCTTTCTCTCAACAATCGCTCCATGCCCGATACTTCTTGTACTGGATCTTTTACGATGAAGACTATTGAATTCAAATGGGATTTATTGGAAATAATTAAACGCAACTCTGAAGATTGGGACCTCGACAAAGATAAGGAGTCAAGTATAACACCTAATTTTCATTGTGTTAAATCTTTTATGGATACCGATGTTTTTTGTGAATTTCGCACTAAATATGGACTTGACTCTGAGATAGTAGCTTCTTTCTGTGAATCCTTTGCTACTCATGTTGATCTCCCTAAGGAGAAGTGGTTTAAATATAATCCTCCCATTGAAGTAAAAGTAGATGCACCTATTAAAGTTGAAGAAAAGACTATCACTTATAATGTTGATCCTATTGTTCCTACCGCTTATATTGAGAAACCACCTTTCCCTGTTAGAATAAAGGATCATGCTAAAGCTTCAACTGTGGTTCGTAAGAGTAATACTAGAACACCTACACCCCCTGAGAAAATTAAAGTTTAACCTAGTATTGCTATGGTTAAATATCTCTTGGCTGATAATATTGATGGGCAAGTTTTTTACTTCTGTGATGAAGCTGCTAGAATTGCTAGACCTGATACTAAAAATAAACATAGACCTGTTGTAGGCATGCCTGTTATTTCTGTTAAAATAGGAGATCATTGCTATCATGGCTTATGTGATATGGGTGCTAGTGCAAGTGCAATACCTCATTCCTTATACAAAGAAATTATGCATGATATTGCACCTGCTGAGATAGAGGAAATCGATGTTACAATTAAGCTTGCCAATAGAGACATTATTTCCCGAGTTGGGATTGTTAGAGATGTTGAAGTCTTGTGTGGAAAGTTAAATATCCTGCTGATTTTCTTGTTCTTGGTTCTCCACAAGATAACTTTTGTCCCATTATATTTGGTAGACCCTTCTTGAATGCTGTTAATGCAAGGATAGACTGCAAAAAGGATGTTGTTACTATTGGTTTGGGGGATATGTCTCATGAGTTTAATTTTGCTGAATTTCGTAGACAACCCCATGATAAAGAATTGTCTAGTAAAGATGACATTATTGGTCTTGCTTCTATTGGCGTGCCTCCTAATGATCCTTTAGAACAATATTTGCTCGACCATGAAAATGATATGTTTATGAATGAAAGAATGGAAATAGATGAAGTATTCTTTAAACAGGGACCTATTTTGAAACACAACTTGCTTGTTGAAATCTTAGGGGACCCCCCTCCACCCAAGGGTGATCCCGTGTTTGAGCTTAAACCATTACCTGATACTCTCAAATATGATTATCTTGATGTGAAAAAGATATATCCTGTTATTATTAGTGCTAACCTTTCAGAGCATGAAGAAAAGAAATTATTGAAAACTCTGAAGAAGCACCGTGCTGCTATTGGATATACTCTTGATGATCTTAAGGGCATTAGTCCCACTCTATGCCAACACAAAATAAAATTGGAGAAAGACGCTAAACCGATTGTTGATAGCCAACGACGGTTAAATCCTAAGATGAAAGAAGTGGTAAGAAAAGAAATACTAAAGCTTCTGGAGGCAGGTATAATTTATCCCATTGCTGATAGTCAGTGGGTAAGTCCTGTCCATTGTGTCCCTAAGAAGGGAGGTATTACTGTTGTTCCTAATGATAAAGATGAATTGATCCCACAAAGAATTATTACAGGTTATAGAATGGTAATTGATTTCCGCAAATTAAATAAAGCTACTAAAAAGGATCATTACCCTTTACCTTTTATTGATCAAATACTAGAAACATTATCTAAACATACACATTTTTGCTTTCTAGATGGTTATTCTGGTTTCTCTCAAATACCTGTGTCAAAAGAGGATCAAGAAAAGACCACTTTTACTTGCCCTTTCGGTACCTTTGCTTATAGATGTATGCCTTTTGGTTTATGTAATGCACCTGCTATCTTTCAAAGATGTATGACTGCTATATTCTCTGATTTTTGTGAAAAGATTGTTGAGGTTTTCATGGATGATTTCTCCGTATATGGAACTTCTTTTGATGATTTCTTAAGCAACCTTGATCGAGTTTTGCAGAGATGTGAAGAAACTAATCTTGTCTTGAATTGGGAGAAGTGCCACTTTATGGTTAATGAAGGTATTGTCTTGGGGCATAAAATTTCTGAAAGAGGTATTGAAGTTGATAAAGCTAAAGTTGATGCTATTGAAAAGATGCCGTGTCCTAAGGACATTAAAGGTATAAGAAGTTTCCTTGGTCATGCCGGTTTTTATAGGAGGTTCATTAAGGATTTATCTAAAATTTCTAGGCCTCTGACTAATCTCTTACAAAAAGATGTTCCTTTTGTCTTTGATGATAATTGTGTAGAAGCATTTGAAATACTTAAGAAAGCATTGATTTCTGCACCTATTGTTCAGCCACCTGATTGGAATTTACCCTTTGAGATTATGTGTGATGCTAATGATTATGCTGTAGGTGCTATTTGTTGGAGATCGTTGCAGAAATTAAAAAAAATTCTACGCATCACCAAGAACAATCTATGGAGTCTTCTAGCAACGAGAGGGAAAAGAGTGCATCTACATACCCTTGTAGATCGCGAGCGGAAGCGTTCAAGTGAACGGGGTTGATGGAGTCGTACTCGTCGTGATCCAAATCACCGATGACCTAGCGCCGAACGGACGGCACCTCCGCGTTCAACACACGTACGGTTGGGGAAGACGTCTCCTCCTTCTTGATCCAGCAAGGGGAGGGAGATGTTGATGGAGATCCAGCAGCATGAC
Organism: Triticum aestivum; assembly: GCF_018294505.1. NCBI lineage: Eukaryota > Viridiplantae > Streptophyta > Magnoliopsida > Poales > Poaceae > Triticum > Triticum aestivum. The sequence goes on along the minus strand of NC_057808.1, from coordinate 324,946,715 downwards.
GGCGTGGTGGTGGAAGCAGCGGGGATCTCGGCAGGGCTTCGCGAAGCTCAGCGAGAGGGAGAGGTGTCACGGGAGGGAGAGGGAGGCGCCAGGGGCTTGGGGTGCTGCTCCCAGGCGCCTCCCCACTATATATAGGGGTGGAGGGGGCTGGTTTCTTGCCCTCCAAGTCCATTGGGGCGTTGGCAAAGGTGGGGGAAAGAAATCCCATCATTTCCCTTCCCCACCGATTGTTATCCCCCTTTTTTAGGGATCTTGATCTTATCCCTTCGGGATATGATCTTATTCCTTCTAAGGTGGGATCTTGGTGCGCCTTGACCAGGGGTATGGGGCCTTGCCCCCACTACCCACGTTCATGTGGGTCCCCCCATGCAGGTGGGCCCCACTTCAGAACCTTCTAGAACCTTCCCGGTACAATACCGAAAAATCCCGAACATTTTCCGGTGGCCAAAATAGGACTTCCCATATATAAATCTTTACCTCCGGACCATTCCGGAACTCCTCGTGACGTCCGGGATCTCATCCGGGAGTCCGAACAACTTTCGGTTAACCGCATACTAATATCTCTACAACTCTAGCGTCACCGAACCTTAAGTGTGTAGACCCTACGGGTTCGGGAGACATGCAGACATGACCGAGACGACTCTCCGGTCAATAACCAACAGCGGGATCTGGATACCCATGTTGGCTCCCACACGTTCCACGATTATCTCATCGGATGAACCACGATGTCGAGGATTCAATCAATCCCGTATACAATTCCCTTTGTCAATAGGTACATTACTTGCCCGAGATTCGATCGTCGGTATCCCAATACCTTGTTCAATCTCGTTACCGGCAAGTCACTTTACTCGTACCGTAATGCATGATCCCGTGACCAAACACTTGGTCACATTGAGCTCATTATGATGATGCATTACCGAGTGGGCCCAGAGATACCTCTCCGTCATACGGAGTGACAAATCCCAGTCTCGATTCGTGCCAACCCAACAAACACTTTCGGAGATACCCGTAGTGCACCTTTATAGCCACCCAGTTACGTTGTGACGTTTGGCACACCCAAAGCACTCCTATGGTATCCGGGAGTTGCACAATCTCATGGTCTATGGAAATGATACTTGACATTTGGAAAAGCTCTAGCAAACGAACTACACAATCTTGTGCTATGCTTAGGATTGGGTCTTGTCCATCACATCATTCTCCTAATGATGTGATCCCGTTATCAATGACATCCAATGTCCATAGTCAGGAAACCATGACTATCTGTTGATCAATGAGCTAGTCAACTAGAGGCTCACTAGGGACATGTTGTGGTCTATGTATTCACACATGTATTACGATTTCCGGATAACACAATTATAGCATGAACAATAGACAATTATCATGAACAAGGAAATATAATAATAACCATTTTATTATTGCCTCTAGGGCATATTTCCAACAGTCTCCCACTTGCACTAGAGTCAATAATCTAGTTACATTGTGATGAATCGAACACCCATAGAGTTCTGGTGTTGATCATGTTTTGCTCTAGGGAGAGGTTTAGTCAACGGATCTGCTACATTCAGGTCCATATGTACTTTACAAATATCTATGTCTCCATTTTGAACATTTTCACGAATGGAGTTGAAGCGACGCTTGATATGCTTGGTCTTCCTGTGAAACTTGGGCTCCTTGGCAAGGGCAATAGCTCCAGTGTTGTCACAGAAGAGAGTCATCGGGCCCGACGCATTAGGAATAACTCCTAGGTCGGTAATGAACTCCTTCACCCAGATTGCTTCTTGTGCTGCCTCTGAGGCCGCCATGTATTCCGCTTCACATGTAGATCCCGCCACAATGCTTTGCTTGCAACTGCACCAGCTTACTGCCCCACCATTCAAAATATACACGTATCCGGTTTGTGACTTAGAGTCATCCAGATCTGTGTCGAAACTAGCATCGACGTAACCCTTTACGACGAGCTCTTCGTCACCTCCATAAACGAGAAACATATCCTTAGTCCTCTTCAGGTACTTCAGGATATTCTTGACCGCTGTCCAGTGTTCCATGCCGGGATTACTTTGGTACCTTCCCACCAAACTTACGGCAAGGTTTACATCAGGTCTGGTACACAGCATGGCATACATAATAGACCCTATGGCCGAGGCATAGGGGACGACACTCATCTTTTCTCTATCTTCTGCCGTGGTCGGGCATTGAGCCGTGCTCAATTGCACACCTTGCAATACAGGCAAGAACCCCTTCTTGGACTGATCCATATTGAACTTCTTCAATATCTTGTCAAGGTACGTACTTTGTGAAAGACCAATGAGGCGTCTTGATCTATCTCTATAGATCTTGATGCCTAATATATAAGCAGCTTCTCCAAGGTCCTTCATTGAAAAACACTTGTTCAAGTAGGCCTTTATGCTTCCCAAGAATTCTATATCATTTCCCATCAACAGTATGTCATCCACATATAATATGAGAAATGCTACAGAGCTCCCACTCACTTTCTTGTAAACACAGGCTTCTCCATAAGTCTGTGTAAACCCAAACGCTTTGATCATCTCATCAAATCGAATGTTCCAACTCCGAGATGCTTGCACCAGCCCATAGATGGAGCGCTGGAGCTTGCATACCTTGTCAGCATTCTTAGGATCGACAAAACCTTCCGGCTGCATCATATACAATTCTTCCTTAAGAAAACCGTTAAGGAAGGCCGTTTTGACGTCCATTTGCCATATCTCATAATCATAGTATGCGGCAATTGCTAACATGATTCGGACGGACTTCAGCTTCGCTACGGGTGAGAAAGTCTCATCGTTGTCAACCCCTTGAACTTGTCGATAACCCTTAGCGACAAGTCGAGCTTTATAGATGGTAACATTACCATCCGCGTCTGTCTTCTTCTTAAAGATCCATTTGTTTTCTATCGCTCGCTGATCATCGGGCAAGTCTGTCAAAGTCCACACTTTGTTTTCATACATGGATCCTATCTCGGATTGCATGGCTTCAAGCCATTTGTCGGAATCTGGGCCCGCCATTGCTTCTTCATAGTTCGAAGGTTCACCGTTGTCTAACAACATGATTTCCAAGACGGGGTTGCCGTACCACTCTGGCGCGGAACGTGTCCTTGTGGACCTACGAAGTTCAGTAGGAGCTTGATCCGAAGTACCTTGATCATCATCATCATTAACTTCCTCTCTAGTCGGTGCAGGCACCACAGGAACATCTTCCTGAGCTGCGCTACTTTCCGGTTCAAGAGGTAGTACTTCATCCAGTTCCACTTTCCTCCCACTTACTTCTTTCGAGAGAAACTCTTTCTCCAGAAAGGACCCGTTCTTGGCAACAAAGATCTTGCCTTCAGATCTGAGGTAGAAGGTATACCCAATGGTTTCCTTAGGGTATCCTATGAAGACGCATTTTTCCGACTTGGGTTCGAGCTTTTTAGGTTGAAGTTTCTTGACATAAGCATCGCATCCCCAAACTTTTAGAAACGATAGCTTAGGTTTCTTCCCAAACCATAATTCATACGGTGTCGTCTCAACGGATTTCGATGGAGCCCTATTTAAAGTGAATGCGGCAGTCTCTAAAGCATAGCCCCAAAATGAGAGCGGTAGATCGGTAAGAGACATCATAGATCGCACCATATCCAATAGAGTGCGATTACGACGTTCGGGCACACCATTTCGCTGAGGTGTTCCAGGCGGTGTGAGTTGTGAAACTATTCCACATTTCCTTAAGTGTGTGCCAAATTCGTGACTCAAATATTCCCCTCCACGATCTGATCGTAAGAACTTTATTTTTCACTCACGTTGATTCTCAACCTCACTCTGAAATTCCTTGAACTTTTCAAAGGTCTCAGACTTGTGTTTCATTAGGTAGACATACCCATATCTAATCAAGTCATTAGTGAGAGTGAGAACATAACGATAGCCACCTCGAGCCTCAACACTCATTGGACCGCACACATCAGTATG
>NC_057808.1:324633637-324642437 GCF_018294505.1 Triticum aestivum | reverse complement strand
GGGTGGGGGGTGGGGTGGGGTGGGAGCGGGGAGGGAGGAGAGGAGAGGGAGGGAGGGGGGGAGGGGTTTAGTCGATGCGAGGCGGCGAGGGGTTCTCGATCGGCGATCGATTGGCGATTCGGAGGATGGGATTGCCGTTTTTATTCCGTTTTATTAATTCCGATCGTTTGAAGGGCGAATTGCCTATTCTTATTTTTTGGACCCCGATACTGAGCTGGCGTTCGGTCTGGAAGACCCCCGGACCGAACAACTCGTTCGCTACCGGGGGGAGATCGTCCGAACCACTCGTTCGGGAGGAAAAGCGCCCCATCACGAACACCCCACCCACCAGGCCCTATAGGTCTTTTTCCTATGAAAAATAAAACAAAATAAAGTCCAGATTAAGTCACAACTAGTAAAAGCCCGGTTTTTCTATGTGACTAATAAACACTGGCTTTTGCACGACAAAATTGCCATGATCTTTTGCCATTCTACGGAAAAAATTTGCCATGTTCAAGTTTATGTTTTGAAAAATGGCGCAAAAAAGGAAGAAAGTCATGGCAAGCTACATCTTTACACTACATAAAGTTGACATCACCACGAAGTTTACACTACGAAAAAATTGCCATGAAGTTTACATACATATAGATACAACATGGATACAAGATGGCAAAAAAATAAAGTTTACTATACGAAATTTGCCATCATGGCAACAATGTGGTGAAAAAACGTTCTCCCTAGACACATAGAAAATTTTGACAAAAAAATGGAGAAAACATGGTAAGTTGTAATGATACCGTACATTTAATCGCAATGGCAAAACAAATTTTGAAGGATCGAAACTTCTAACCACGGCAAAACAAATTTGAAAGAACAAATTTGCCGTGTTCTCAAACTAATTTGTAAAGGCCATGACAAACATTCTTGGGATGGACATGGCAAAAAGACACAACGAACCATGACAAAAATGCATTTAGTTGCCGTGGAAAAAACACAACTATAAACGAATACTGATTTTAGTTGCCATGTTTTTTAGCATATTAGGTTGCCATGTTTTTGAACATCTTTAGTTGCCATGGCATGTTTGCCACATTTTTTAGCATATTAGTTAAAGAAGTTTGCCATGTTTGCCATATTTATGTACGGACTTAACTAAAAACGTTTGCCATGTTTTTGCACATCTTTAGTTTGTCGCGGCAAGTTTGCAAATGGTTTTGAACATTTTAAAATGACATGGCAAATTTGCCATGTTTTTGAACATCTGTAAGTTTGCCATGTTTTTGAACATCTTAAGTTGCCATGGCAAGTTTGCATGTTTTTGAACATCTATAACGTTGCCATGGCAAGTTTGCATGTTTTTCAACATCTATAACGTTGCCATGTTTTTTAACATCTTAAAATTGACATGACAACTTTTCTGATAACTAACTTAGAATTATTTCTCTCTACAATTTTCCATGGCAACTTTTTGATGACAACTTCAAAAAAATTCACTCTACAAATTTGCTGTGGCAAATTTTTGGTAAAAAATTAGAATTATTTGTCTCTCTACAATTTGCCATGTCAACTTTTCTGATAACAACTTAGAATTATTTTCTCTCTACAGTTTCCCATGGCAAGTTTTTGATAACAAATTTAGAATTATTGTCTCTATCTACAATTTGCCATGGTGAATTAGTAAAATTACCATGACCCATAAACTAAATTTGCCATGATCCATGAACTAAATTTGCCATGTTTTATAAGAAGAAATTTGCAATGTATGTTAAATAGTTTTGTAATGTATTTGCCATGCGACCATAACTGAATTTGCCATGTGAGCATTAATGAATTTGCCTGCACACAAATAACAAATACTTGCAACCCAACACGTAAGAGGGGTTGTCAATCCCTCCTCAGTATTGAGATATATTAAATTGTACGAGATTGGATAAATAGATCTAGCGAGAACACAAAATAAATAAATAAAGATAAAGTGCAGCAAGGTATTTTTGGGTTTTTGCAGTAATAGATCTGAAAACAATATGATAAAAATAGACCCGGGGCCATAGATTTCACTAGTGGCTTCTCTCGAGAAAATAGTATACGGTGAGTAAACAAATTACTGTTGGGCAACTGATAGAAGAGCAAATAATTATGATGATATCCAAGGCAATGATCATGTATATAGGCATCACGTCCAAGATTAGTAGACCGAAATGATTTTGCATCTGCTACTATTACTCCACACATCGATCGCTATCCAACATGCATCTAGTGTATTAAGTTCATGGAGAAATGGAGTAATGCAAGAAGAACAATGACATGATGTAGACAAGATCTATTCATGTAGGAATTAGACCCCATCTTTTTGTCCTTCATGGTAACGATACATGCGTGTCACTTCTCCTTCTGTCACTGAGATTGAGCACTGCAAGATCGAACCCATCACAAAGCACCTCTTCTCATTGCAAGAAAAATCAATCTAGTTGGCCAAACCAAACCAAAGTTTTGGAAAAGAACTACGAGGCTATAATAATCATGCATATAAGAGATCAAAGAAGACTCAAATAATATTCATAGATAGAACTGATCATAAACTCGCAATTCATCGGATCCCAACAAACACACCGCAAAAAGTCATTACATCAAATAGATATCCAAGAACATCGAGGAGAACATTGTATTGAGAATCAGAAATAGAGAAGAAGCCATCTAGCTACTGCCTACAGACCCGTAGGTCTGTGGTAAACTACTCACGTATCATCGGAGGAGCACCAATGAGGATGATGAACCCCTCTGTGATCGTGTTCCCCTCCGGCAAGGTGCCAGAAAAGGGCTCTAGATTGGATCTCATGGTTCTGGAGCTTGTGGCGGCTGGAATTGTTTTTCGTCGACTCCCCTGGGGTTTCTGGAATATTTTGATATTTATAGAGCTGAGAGGCGGTGGAAAGGACTCCTGTGGGCCCCACCACCCACTTGGGCGCGCCAGGGGCCTCTCGCGCACCCTGGTGGGTTGTGGGCCCCACATGCCTCCCCTCTGGCACTTCCTTTTGGCTCCCAAGTTGTCTTCTGGGCAGAAAAAAATCTCCAAAAAGTTTCGTGGCATTTGGACTTCGTTTGGTACTGATATTCTACGAAGTAAAAAAGGCAAGCAAAAAACAACAACTGGCACTGGGCACTATGTCAATAGGTTAGTCCCAAAAATGATATAAATTTGCTATAAAATGAATGTAAAACATCCAAGAATGATAATATAACAACATGGAACAATAAAAAATTATATATATGTTGGAGACGTATCACTTGGTTCTCCTACTGGATTTACTAGGTGCATTCCCCACACGTTGCTGCGGGGATTTGATGACCAAATTTAGAGAAGCAATAGCTTAATGAAGCAAAGAATAAAGTACCATGATAATTTCTGAGAACCATAGTATGTTAGTGGTCAAATCACATCACATGTGTCCTGAATTGTGAACAAAAAATAGGGGATATAAAGGTTAGTAAAGGTAGATTTGGAATTCATGACATATTTAACTTGAATAAAATAGTCTTAATATGCACTATTGCAGGTACTTTGTCACAAAAACAGTGCTCGAGGCATCAATAAAAGAAAGTAAGGGAAGAGAGAATTAGCACCTGGGTGTTTTATGGTAGAAACTTAAGCATCATGATCTGCCTTACTTCTTTTAGAAAAATCAGCGCATAGTTGGCTTAGCGAGGAAAACAATAAAATTGATATTGATATGGCATCTCTCATCTTTGTAGCTGCAATTTCATACAGTAAGATGCATGAAAAGGGATGATAAATAGACAATGTATTTACAAATTAAATAGAGTACATGCATGAGAAGTTGAAGCAGCAAACCTGAAGGTGACCAAACTTTTGCAATGATAAAGATTAGCCAGATTCAAGTACAGAGAAAATCTTGGTCAGACATTGTACAGAGGAAATCTTGGTCAGCCATTTGTATGTGTGATCCTGACTCAAGAGGAGAGAAGTTTGGTGTGTGGTGTCATACTAATTTTGGTAAAATATGCCTGCACTACCCTGATTATCTGCAAGCAGAAACGAAGAAATCATGATGTTGCAAAAACCTCTAGATTCCAGTATAAAATGAAGGCGATTAACTAACCAATCTTCATTACGCACGAAGGACTATTTGATATGGAACACTTTATTATATGGAAATAAAAAAGGGGGGAATCCAAAACTTAGTTGTATTGTGTGTAGGTATAGCAGACGTACGAGAGCCTCGTCGCTTCCGTGGTCGGAGGTGAGCAGTGGCCTGGGGTCTCGGCGAGTCGGCCGCCGTGGCGTCGAACAGGAGTAGCGTTGTTTTCCTTGTAGGTCACTAGTAGTTGTTTGGCCGGCTTCCGTGAATGCAGTCATGCAGATGAACGAACAGGACGTGGTTGTGCAGATAGCCGATGGGAGGAGCATTAGAGCCTTTGACGCGGACGGACGGTGAGGAGTGGGCCTTCTTTACAGGGAAGGAGATAAAACGAACGGCCGGTGGAGGAGCGAGCCTTCTTTACAGGGAAGAAGATAAAACATGCATGCCAGATTTGGTGGGGAGTTTATAAGATGATGTGTCTGGGCCTCATCAGTTACGGAAGACGAAAGAGTAACTAATGCCAGCTGAGCAGAAATGAATTCACATGATTTGCTAAGAAGAAAAAGGAAAAAATGCTGAGGTGGCAGTCTTGTTGAGGTGGATAGGCTGCATGTCAAGAGAAATAGATTAGTGGGGATGAACTATTTAGGTATTATAGATAACCTTGGTTTCATAACTGAGGGAAATACTTACCGTTGCTGTGATGCATCATCCTCTCCTCTTTGGGAATATCAACGCAGATACGAGCAATCAATACCAAATGACAAAGTTTGGTGTATGTATCAAATATCTCACAATTATTTTCACGGCTTGAGATGGCACTCTTTTGGTGCCGCTTGGTATCGTGCACACACACACACTTAGCATAATGCCGGGACATGAGGCACATAGATATAGCAATGAACCAATCATGGATAGATAAACCTTTTGATCAACGGGTTTGCCGTCCTTTGTTAAGTCAAAATCTTCACTGGTAGGCATGGGAGTTTTCATAACTTTGCTTTCTTCCATGTTGAACTTCTTGAATAAGTCCTTGGTATACTTTGTTTGAGAAACAAAGGTACCCGCCCTATTTTGCTTGATTTGCAAACCAAGAAAGAATTTCAGTTCACACATCATAGACATCTCATACTTTTCCGACATCAACTTTCCAAACTTTTCACTAAAGAGAGGGTCAGTAGATCCAAATATGATTTCGTCAACATATATTTGGCACACAAATAGTTCACCATTAAACTCTCTTAGTAAATAAGGCTGAATCAATTTTCCCAATCTCAAACCCTTTTTCAAGAAGAAACTTTGTCAAGCATTTATACCAAGCTCTAGGGGCTTGTTTAACACCATATAGAGCTTTATGAAGTTTATAAACATAGTTTGGTTTCTTGGGATTAACAAAGCCATGAGGTTGTTTAACATAAACTTCCTCCTCAATTTCACCATTTAAGAAAGCATTTTTAATGTCCATTTGGTAGAGGGTGATATCATAATGATTGACATAAGCAAGTAGAATGCGAATGGACTCAAGTCTAGCAACGAGGGCATATGTCTCACCCTAGTCCATACGTTCAACTTGTGTGTAACCTTGATCCACGAGACGAGCCCTGTTGCGTATGACATTGTCCATCTTCATCTTGCTTGTTATGAAACACCCATTTTGTTCCGATGATGTTTTGCTCATCCTTGGGCTTCTCAACCAATGTCCATACTTGATTCCTCTCAAAGTTGTGTAGTTCTTCGTGCATAGCATTCACCCAATTGGGATGCTCGAGGGCTTCTTCAACCTTCATAGGCTCAATACTATATATGAATGAGTAATTCTCACAAAAGATAGCTAAATGAGATTTAGAGTGAGTGATTCTCTAGGATTTGATGTCAACAAGAATTTGCTCTACAGGATGGTTCTTGTCAATGCTTGCTCCAACTCGGGGTAGCTTTTGCTTGGGTTGTGGTGATGCTTCCTCATCATCATGATCATCATCATCATGTCATCGTCGTCTTTCTCATTTTGGTCGACATCGTCGTTCTCTTGAGGTGGTGGAGAAGGAGGTCGAGGTGGATATTCTTGTTGTACTTCCTTGTTTCCTTCACCTTGAGGTGTTCCACTTGTGGATGCCTACATGTCAACTTCTTGTTCACCTAGATGTGAAGTTAAGGCTTCCACTTGAATGGACGAAGTACTCTCCTTCACCTCTGTTAGACGAATCTTGCCGATAAACAAGTCATGGATTTCTTCGGAAGGATCTATGTATCAATTGGCAATTACTCGACTTGCGAGCCGTTAGATTCATCAAACTTCACATCTACCATCTCTTCAACTTTTCAAGTGGACTTGTTGTAGACACTGTAAGTGTGAGAGTTTGATCCATAACCGAGTTGGAAACCTTCTTGAGATTTAGGAGCAAATTTTGAACGACAGTGCTTATCAAGAATGAAAAGTCGGCTAGTAACAAGCCACACTTGGCAATCTACTTCGGTAAATAGAATATTGAAACCAAAGTCGGCTAGTCCAGATATGGAAAGAAGATTGTAACCAAGAGATTCAACAAGCATAACATTTTGAATAGAGTTATCATTGGATATGGCCACCTTACCAAGGCCAAGTACCTTACCCTTGGAGTTGTCTCCAAAAGTCACATACTTGTGTGGGCCATAGCAAGCTCACAAAACATGTCTGTATCTCTGGTCATGTGATCGGTGCATCCACTATCAATAATCCATTTTTTCCATCAGCCATGTAATCTCAAAGATTTGCCATGAGACTAAGATTTCTCATAGTCTTCTCATATTCAATGTCAAATTCTTCGTCCTCATCATAGTAGCCATCTTCAACATCATCAATATGTATGTGATCATCATCTAAGGCAATGCATTTGTTAATTTTATGATCATGACAATGTGCAAAGTTTATGAAGTCTAATGGCTTCCATTATGATGTTGCTAATGGTTCCAACATCACCTTTAGCACGCATAAGATCACAAAGCTCAAATAGACATTCATCAAACTTAGGATCACTAGGCTTCATCTTTATGAAAGGCAATAGATTTATGAAGGATCTCATCAAGGTTCTTTAATGAGTAATTGGGAAAACACGTTTCTAAGTCCTACCACAAAGTATAGGCGCATTCAAAGTTTTGCATACGAACAAGCACACTTTTAGGTAATCCTTTAATGATAAGATTGACGGTTCTAAGATTATGAAGCATGTCAATTTCCTCTTCGTGAGTGGGGTGTAAGGGATCAATAGGAGGCACATAATGTCGGGTGGTTGGTGCGACATATGCCAAGGGATGGCTTATCATTGTGGGAGCCAATAAAACGTCGCCGGTGCCTGGAAACGAGATGAGGCGAAGACATGCACGCCGGCGAATCTTACCCAGGTTCGGGGCTCTCCGAGGAGATAACACCCCTAGTCCTGCTCTGCGGGGTCTCCGCATGATCACTAGATCGATAAAGGGTAGCTACAATCGCTCCTAGAGCTGTTGAGGTCAAGGGAGAAGAAGAGCAAGGCTAGCTCCTGCTTCTCTCTATCTATGGTGTGTGTGCTATGCTTGGGTGCGAACCTAGAAGTGAACCCTTTGCATGGGTGCTCCGGGGGGTTTATCTAGGCCTACCCCCTGGGGGTACAATGGTAATCCGACTGGGAACTGGTCCCGGCCGTCAGTGTCTACGCTCGCCGGCTTCTCCGCCGGCTGCTGGGTCCCGCCGGCTAGTGGGTCCCGCCGGCTGCCGGCTACTTGGTCGACAGGCCGGTCCCATCGCCTAGGGTCTTGTCGGCGGCTGCTTACTGTAGCCGCGCCTCTGATGATGAGGGCTTTGTCGAGGTGAGCGTGGCTACAGTGGGCCGCCTCGGGGGCTATCACTGTAGCCTCACCTCGTCTTGTCTCCTTAATGGGGCTCCTGCTTCGAGGAAGGGAGTAGACGGCTTCTGGAGGCCGGCTATACTCTTGGCCGACTAGGAAAAGCCGGGCCGCCTTCACGCCTCTCTCTGGCCGAAGGGGCCCGCAGTCCTTGGGCCGTACAGGAGTGGGTCGTGGATGACGTTGAGGCTAGCGTGGCTACAGTGCCGAGCCGCACGGGGTGACGTCCATCCCGTACGGCCTCCTGTAGCCATGCCCGCCTCGGGCTTCGGGGGTCGTGGGCCACACTATGGCCACACCCTTCACGTCGCCGTTATGTAGGAGTGGTTGTGGTCTTGGCCGGCTCCTAGGAGTCGGCACCCTTCTTGGCCGGCTTCTTGGAGTCGGTGAGGCTGGGTCGCCTTCCGGGAGTCGGCTTTAGTGGTAGCCGGCCAGGGAAGGCGGCCCCACTGCTTGGAGTGCTTGAAGGCCCAAAGGCCTGATAATTTTTCTGAAGAGCTAGGGGTAGTCGGAATGGCTACCCGTGGCCATTTACTCCGACAGTAGTCCTCGAAGCTGATTGAGCTTCGAGGTGGAGTGGGGTTCGAGAAGCTCGAACAGCTTCCTATCGTGACAAGCCGGCAGCGGGGAGCCGGCCTTGGTCAGGCGCGCCGCCGTAGTCGAAATCTTCTGGAGTCGGAGGGCGGGAAACCGCTGGCACGTGCACCGGGCCGCGGCCCGGCCGCGGGCCGTCGGCGAGCCACGTAGCCGGAAAGCCTGCCAGCCCACGCGCGTGACGGGACGTCGCCGCAGGGAGGGGGCCCGCCACGTCCGCGCCCCGGCCCAGGCGCGGATCCTTTGTATCCCGAAACCGCCCGCACGTT